>NW_023270268.1:43121228-43212054 GCF_011800145.1 Mirounga leonina
GATCTCACTCCAATCGAAGGCATGTTCAAGGCTAACTTTAACTACATGTGATCTTCCCTTGCACCCAGGAGACTTCGACCCAAGGAAGTGATGGGCTCCTCCATATACTTTCATTTCCTCCCTGTCCAGCACACTGAGGACTCCAAGTGGCTCTGCTGCCTGAGATAGCTCTGAGGAGCCTACCCCAGACCCTCCTTCAAAAGACTTGTTCTACTTGTACTGGCTCACTCCCAAAATGTTAACCGTTGTGAAGTTTTCCATTGTCATTCCAATGTAAGATAAGTTTGTGAAATATTTGAAAATATATTGGATTTCCTCCCCCCCCCCAAAAAAAAAAAAACAGAATGAAAAAAACGTTAGACAATAGTTCTTAAAAAAAAAAAATTATTGGGCACCAGGTGGCTCAGTAGTTAAGCATCTGCCTTCAGATCAGGTCATGATCCCAGAGTCCTGGGATCAAGCCCCACATCAAGCCTCTCCCTCTCTAAAATAAATAAATAAAATCTTTAAAAAAAATAAAATAAAATAAAAAAAGATTTATTTATTTGAGAGAGAGAGAAAACATGCACAAGCAGGAGAGGGGCAGAGGGAGAGGGAGAGAATCCTTAAGCAGCCCTCCACTGAGGGAGGAGCCTGAGGTGGGGCTCAATCTCATGACCTTGGAAATCATGACCTGAGCCAAAATCAAGAGTCAGAGGCTTAACCAAATGAGTCACCCAGGTGTGCATTGACTATGGTTCTTTTTTTTTTTTTAATATTTTATTTATTTATTTATTTGACAGAGAGAGAGCACAAGCGGGGGCGGGGAGAGGGAGAAGCAGGCTCCCCGCTGAGGAGGGAGCCCGATGTGGGACTCAATCCCAGGACCCTGGGATCATGACCTGAGCTGAAAGCACATGCTTAACCATCTGAGCCACCCAGGTGCCCGACAATGGTTCTTTTTGAGTGTGGGTTTATGGGTGATTTTTTTCTGTCACTACATTTTTCTAAATTTCCCAATCATACTCACATAAGTATTCATTTTTTTGATAACAAAAAAAGGAGTTAAACTTAAGAATGATCTCCTGGACAAATCTAAATGTTTGTTGTTATTTTATATATGATGCTTCCCTGACCTAGGTAAAGATGATCAATAAGAGTTACATAGGGAAATGAGGCAAGTTTTTTATTGTAAAATTTTCTGAAAAGGATTAGGACAAGTTTGTCATGTATGTATTAGAGAAGAAATTTAGTAAAAAGGTAACAGTTTTTCCTTACATTTATAATTCCATGTCTAATTCTCTCTGAGCTAATAGAAAAATCAAAGTAATTGACTCTTAACTATAAGATTTTCCTTGGTTTAAGCAATGGAGAATAGATTAAAATTAGCCTGTTGTATTGAGCAAAAATTGGTTTCATGCATCAAAATCATTATTTTCAGATCATAACTTTGAAAACTATGAAATAGGAATGGAAAAGAATAGTTACTAAGTACTATTTTGGGCCAAGTTATATATTAGATATTTACATACACTATTTTCTTTGATTTTACCAAAAACTCCAAGGGTATTATCTTTACAGCTGAATGAAGGGAAGCTTAGAAAGATTAACTTTACTAGGGTCATGTAACTAGTAAATAGTCAGATTGTTCTGATTCAAAGTCTTTCCTGGAAACCAAAATGAAAGCAAATAGTTTATAAATAGTAATGTATTTTGAGATTAGAATCAAGATGAGATAGAGGCCAGTTAACAAATTTTTGCCTGGGTAATATTTTGGATTATGTGCTTTTAGGCAAATACTGCTTAATTGCGTGTGTATCCCTTAATTTTCAAGCTTAGCAGGGCAATAATGATCAGAGCAACTAACATCTCTCTTTCTTTCTTTTTTTTTTTTTTTAGTTTTTACCATGTTCCAGGCACTGTTCTAGGCACTTCAAATGAATTAACTCACTTTATCCCCAGAGCAATATCAAATAAGTACTATTATTATTTATTTTTAAGGAAAAGTCATAAGATTGCTGAAGACTCAAGGTGGCTTTCATGTTAATGGATTAGCGACCTGGGACAGCTGGGAAACTGGCTTAGAAAACAACTTGAACTTCATGAGAAACTGCAAGGCGTCTAGGCCTTCCTTATCCTAGTTTCAAGGATGAGGGAATACAGCCAACAGATCAAAAGCTTACACATTTAAGAAAGAGGAAAAAGCTTTAACATTTTTGTTGCTGTATCTTAGTGTCCATTAAATGTTTTTCCAGTGGTTAGCAGCATTTAACATTTTCGTATCTATAAACTCTTCAAAAGCAAATTAGTCTTCAAAGATGACCACTTTGTTAAACTTGTGAATATCTTGAGGTAGGATTATGTTGCTTTAGTTTTGCTTTTGGGGCATAATTCAACGAGAGCTTTTGTTGCTATAACTGTGTTATTTGGGCCTGTAAAGTAGGTTAATCTTTATAATAAGCTTATGTAAAATGTTTTAAGTTGGAAGGAAATAAAGTTGTGTTTCATAGCATACCTTAAATGGTGTTTCAAAATTGTTACATTTTGAGATTTAGAAATGTAGCTTTGTCCATTTCCTTGTTATTTTTTAAAAAGTGGCTTATCAAATATCTTACAGATTAAATAGTTGTTTTCTTCTAGTCAAAAAGAAATGGCTTAATATTTGAGTGTTTGGTGATTATTTACTTGAGGAATTTAGAATCTCCATTGTATGAATTAATGATAATATTTTAGGCATATCTTTTTCAAAAGTAATTGATAATTGAATCCATAAATCTAATATTGGGGATAATGAAAATTGGAAAGAAATGAGTAAAGGTGCAAATAACCTTCATATTACATATGAAGTATCTCTACATAAAACTTGAGTAGACTTTTGAAGATTTCAGTAAGTTCCATAAAATATATGTGCACATATATTTTTCTAGTCCCTGAATATGATAATATTGGAACTGGAGGAAAATTAAATATTAATATATAATACATTACAAAGATAAATTATTTATAAAATAGCATATTGAGGGAACTAGAACATAAATTTAAGAAATAAATGGATTATTTTCACATCTACACGAAAAGGTAATATTTATTTTTTGCTATATAAAAGGAGCCTTTATAAGACAATTTTCAGGCACCAGTTTCGTTATCTTCTTTAAGAAACATTTAAACCATTGAATCCATATTTATATATGGTAGCTATTAGTTGTTCAAAACTGATATTCTTTGTGAGGAATCCTATGTTCATTGTCTCATGTGCACAGAATTTCATATTCTTTGTCCACTAGGCCATCACTGGACTATCTAAGTATGTAAGTTAATTCCCAATACAAATCATGAAATGGCAAGAAGTGCCTGGGGGACAACATATGACAGATCAAAGAACAGGGTGATTTGAGCTTATAATAACAATTAGAAGAGCTCAGTGATTGTTAGGATTAGCAGAGTGACAATAGTCTGAAGAAAATATCGGATATTTGAACAATACAGGTAACTTTTTCATGATGCACAATTTTCAACTATTTATGATGGTAAATACAAAGGATTCCTTCCTGTGATTCCTTGTTTAGGGAAGGAAGTACACATAGGTTGACAATGATTAATAAATAAATGTTTATCACGGCATTTGACATTTATGTTCTTTTTCCACCCAATTCAACATGAAGTCACTCAGTCAACCAAGTAAAAGACTGGTTGAAGCAAAGTATGATAAATATATTTACTCTATGCTATACTCAGATGGTGGATTTAGGAATCCTCTCAAAGCCATCTTAGGCTTTCCAAGATAGAACTTCTTAACTGGGGCACCACAGAAGGTTGGTGTGCAAAACATGGGATCGAGGTGCCCCAATATTATTATATCCTCAGCCTTTAGGGCAGCCAGATGTAGCTGGAGCTGAGTCATCTCAGAATTATTTTCTACAGTGCCACAACTTGTTAAAAGTAGGGTCTCTGACATTCAAGGTAGCCAACACTAAAGGGTGTTATTTTGCTAAGTCATGTCAGCCTTTCAAGCTGTCAATGAAGTAAGAAAAGGTCCCTTATAATTTTTTTAAATTAAACTTTTATATTGAAATAAAACTCTTATTTTGAGATAATTATATATTCATAAGCAGTTATAAGAAATAATTTAGAAAGTCCATGTATCTTTAAACCCCATTTGCGTCACTTAGTGACATCTTGCAAAAACTATAGTACAAGGAAATATCCAGAATTTTGACATTGACACAGTCAGTCAAAATACAGAACAATACCATCACCACAAAGAACCTTCCTGTTCCCCTTGGTGACCACACCCACCCCACTCCTACATCCCTAACACCAAGGAACCATTAATCTGTCCTCATTTCTTTTTATTATGGTCATCCTAGTGGTTGTGAAGTTGCAATGCATTGTAGTTTTGATTTGCATTTCCTTGATGACTAATGTCAAGCATCTTTTAATGTGCTTACAGGCTATTTTTGGAGAAATGTCTATTCAATTTTTTTGCTTATTTTTAAATTGGATTGTTCATATTTTTGGGCTGCAAGAGTTTTTTATACATTCTACATTCAAGTCTCTTATCAGATATACAATATTTTCTCTGAGTCTGTGGGTTGTCTTTTCATTTGATGGTATCCTTTGAAGTATAGAAATTTTTAATTTTGATGGTGTCTGATTTTTTTATCTATTTTTTCTTTCACTGCTTGTGATTTTGGTTTCATATCTACTAAAGCTTTGCCTAACCTAAGATGATGAAAACTTATTCCTGTATTTTCTTCTTGTTTTAAAAACAAAGACTTATTTTAGAGAGAGAGAGCACAACTGGGGGAGGGGCAAAGGAAGAGGGAGAGCGAGAACATTCAAGCAGACTCCCTGCTAAGTGGGCTCCACACCAAAATCAAGACCCTGAGATCATAATCTGAGCCAAAATCAAGAGTCCAATGTTCAACTGACTGAGCCACCCATGCGTCCCACCTATATTTTCTTCCAAGAGATAAGTTTTTGTGTACAAGTTAGTTTTTCTTTATTATGTAAGGATGGGTACAACATCATTCTTTTGCATGTGGATGTCCAATTGTCCCAGCTCCATTTGTTGAAATGACTATTTTTTTTTCTCTTCTTGAATTGTCTTTGGATCATTGTTGAAAATCAATTGGCCATAAGATATTCTATTGAGGTGGCACCTGGGTGGCTCAGTCATTAAACGTCTGCCTTCGGCTCAGGTCATGATCCCTGGGTCCTGGGATCGAGCCCCACATCAGGCTCCCTGCTCCGCTGGAAACCTGCTTCTCCCTCTCCCACTCCCCCTGCTTGTGTTCTCTCTCTCACTGTGTCTCTCTCTGTCAAATAAACAAACAAAATCTTAAAAAAAAAGATATTCTATTAATATAATGTATTACATTGGTTGATTTCATATGGTGAACCAACCTTGCATTTCTTGAATAAATCCTACTTGATCATAGTATATAATCCTTTTCATACGGTCTGGATTCTGTTTGCTAGTATTTTTCTGGAGATTTTTGTGTCTATATTCATAAAAGATAATGGTCTGTCATTTCTTATTTTGGATTTTCTTTGGTTTGGTATGAGGGTAAACTTGACCTCATAGAATGAGTTGGGAAATGTTCTCTCCTTTTGTATTTTTGGAAGAGTTTGTGAGAATTTAGTTATCAATATTATTTGGTAGAATTATATTGTGTATATATATTATATACACAGAAACATTAGATAACTTCTACCAAATATTTGGTAGAATTTACCGATGAAGTTAGCTGATTCTGGGCTTTTGTTTTGGGGAAGTTTTAATTTGCCAATTCAATTTCTTTATGTGTTATAAGTCTACTCAGGTGTTCTATTTCTTCTTGAGTTAGTTTCAGTAGTTTGTGTCTTTCTAGGAATTTGTCCATATAATCTAAGTTATCTAATTGTTGGCATACAGTTTTTTATAGTAATTTTACTATAATCATTTTGTATTGTAAGGTTTAAAGTAATGTTTCCACTTTCATTCCTGATTTTGGTAATTCGAATCTTCTCTATTTTTTTTTCCTTCATCAGTTCCGCTAAAAGTTTGTCAATTTTGCTGATCTTTACAAAGAATCAACTTTTGCTTTTATTTCCTCTATTGTTTTTCTAGTCTCTATTTCATGATTTTTCTACTCTAATCTTTATTATTTCTTTGTTTCCACTCTATTAGGTTTAGTTTGCTCTTTTCCCAGTATCTTAAGGTAAAAAGTTAGATTTTTAATTTGAGATTTTTTTTTAAGATTTTATTCATTTATCTGACAGAGAGAGACACAGAGAGGAAACACAAGTAGGGGGAGAGGGAGAAGCAGGCTTCCCACGGAGCAGGGAGCCCGATGCAGGGCTTGATCCCAGGCTCCCGGGATCATGACCCAGCCAAAGGCAGACACTTAATGACTGAGCCACCCAGGCGCCCCCCCACGCCTTTTTTTTTTTCTTTTAAATTTTATTTATTTGACATAGAAAGAGACAGCCAGAGAGGGCACACAAGCAGGGGGAGGGGCAGAGGGAGAAGCAGGCTTCCCGCAGAGCCGGGAGCCCGATGCGGGGCTCGATCCCAGGATCCTGGGATCATGACCTGAGCTGAAGGCAGATGCCTAACGACTGAGCCACACAGGCGCCCCTAATTTGAGATCTTTCTTCTTTTTAATTAGTGTTTACAGCTCTATATTTCTCTCTAAAAACTTCTTTCATTGCATTCCTTGAGTTTCAATATGTTCTGTCTTACGTTCATTTATTTAAAAGTATTTTCTGATATCCTTTCTGACTTATTCTTAACCCATTGATTACTTAAGGATGTGTTCTTCAATTTCCACATATTTGTTAATTTCCCAATATCCCTGTTATTAATTTCTAATTTCATTCCTTTATGAATATAAAACATACTCAGTATGATTTCAGTCTTCTGAAATTTATTGAGGATTGTTTTATGGCCTAGCATATGGTCTATTCTAGGGAATTTCCCATGTGTGTTCAAAAAGAATGTGTATCCTGTTGATTTGGGGTGAAATGTTCTTTCAATATCTGTTAGGTCTAGTTGGTTTACTGTTGTCCAAGTCATACATTTCCCAGTCTTTTGCCCAGTTGTGTTGTCCATTATTGAAAGTAAGGTGCTGAAATCTCCCAGCTCTTATTGTTGAATCATCTATTTCTCCCTTCAATTCAGCCAGTTTTGCTTCAAGTATTTTGGGGTGAGGTACATATATGTTTATAAATGGTACATGTCCCTGATAGATTAACCCTTTTGTCATTATGAACTGTCATTCTTTATCTCATTATATTTGTTTTAAAGTATTTTTCATCTGATATTAATATACCCATGCTAGATTTTTTTATTGGTACCCTTTACATAATATCTTTTTTTCATTATTTTACTTTCTATTTATTTCTGTCTTTAAATGTAAAGCGTGTCTTCTGCAGACACCATGTCACCTAAACAACTGTCTTTAAAAAGAAACCAAATAAAGCTAAAATATGATAGTATTTTAATAGATAAACCTGAAAAAAGCAACCATTTTTTATATAAAAACAGTAGACACTTTGGGTTCACATATTTCTTGACAATTGCAAGAGATCTTTAAGGGCCATGACAAGTGCTTTTGTCATGCTTTGCCCTGTTTTGCTTTGCTTTGTTTTGTTTTGTTTTGCTGAACCACAAATGTAACAACCCACTTAGGGAGGCTAGTGTGTATGACTGAACCTCTTAACGCAGCTTAACTTAGTAGATTTCTAGACTTCAGGATTTCACAAACTATTTTTTTTTTAATTAGAAGGATAGATGGGCCAAGGGTAACTCTTACATTGCCAAATAATCACCTTAAAAAAAATAACTGCCACCTACCACCTCCATAATTTTCAAACTTACTGGCCATAAACTGTCAGAATTTGGAAGGGCATAACCTCTAAAAAAAAAAAAAAAAAAGACAATTCTGGTTTTTTTACTCATGGCTGGCAAAATCTTTATTTTAGTCTCACAGTGATTCCCAGACCTGTGGTGTGATCATTAGCCTGCCACTAATTAAGTCTCTTGGCCCCAGTCTCTGTGTTATTATTCACTATTCTTTACAAGTTGCCATGATATTGGAATTCTTGAGAAGTGTCACATCTGCATTCTGCTGAGGGAGAGGGCCACTGAGCAAGATAAATCTTTTAGGACTGTTGAAAAAACTTAAAAACAAATGTAATATACAAGAAGAGGTAGGGGGTACCTGGGTGGCTCAGTCAGTTCAGTGTCTGCCTTCGGCTCAGGTCATGATCCCAGGGTCCTGGGATTGAGTTCTGCATCAGGCTCCCTGCTCAGCGGGGAGCCTGCTCCTCCCTCTCCTTCTGCCTGCTGCTCCCCCTGCTTGTGCTCTCTCCCTCTCTCTTAAATGAAAAAATAAAATCTTTAAAAAAAAAAAGAGGAAGTAACTGTTTATGGAACTGTTTTAAGCATCATTACCAAAGGTGAAGCATCTTCTAAATATAAAAGGGTGCCCTACCAGGCATTAACATTTTCCATTTTTTAAGGTTTTATTTATATGAGAGAGAGAGAGAGAGAGAGAGAGCAGGGGGCAGGGCAGAGGGAGACAGAGAATCTGGAGCAGACTCCATTCTGACTGTGGAGCCCGAAGCGGGGCTGGATTCCACAACCCTGAGATCATGACTTCAAGAAAACAAGAGTTGGACGCTTAACCAACTGAGCCACCCAGGTGCCCCAACATTTTCCATTTTATTTAATAATGTGAATTTTAAGAGGTGGTTGTCATTCATTCTTGATGGTTACATATGTGGTCATAAATATAAGTGATTAGTACTTAAAATATACATAATAAAGACATTAAAGTAAAATGACAAAAAATGGGAAGAATGTTACTAATATAAGATCACTTGACATTCTCTAAATCTTTATTCTGTATATCTATTACATAGGAAAGGTTGCTTTCTATTTTTTTTTCTCTTATCATAGGCCCTTATTTAGATGCATTTTACATGCAATGCTGTTTTTGTTTTTGTTTTCTAAATATTCTTCCATTTATTAAGTGTGGTCTCCTGAGTCCAAAAAACGAATTTATGATCTTCATACCAGTATCCAAGAATGGAAACTAATTAATGTCAAACATATTATACATAAAAGACTCCTTTTTTGAAACGTTTAGTTACAACTTCCAGAAAGAGGGCAAAGTTCAAACACTGAGTAAGAAAATGTTATTTATACTGAAATTTGTCTAAATACATGACCCAATGAAAGATAACTTCTCCACACCCATTAGTCTTATTTATGAATTAAGTGAGAAAGAACATTCTGATGTGCTTTGAAAAATGAGGTATATCATGTTAGTCATATTTTTCATAAACTTTTTTGAATGGGAAAGAATTTTTAAAATCCTATCCAAATACCAATAGCAAGAATGGTAGTATATTTCTTTTTTTAAATTTATTTATTTTTGGCAGTATAATATTTCAAACAATAGGCCTAAGATTTTACAAAGTTGTTTGATACTACATTATCCCAAAATCCATCTGGAATATAGAACTAGAAAAGTAACAACACAGAGATTACAAATATATATTTTTAGAAAGGATGGCAATATAAATGAGAAAAGTTATCATTTATTTTGAAATGATAGTATGTTTTTAAACATAGGTATATTCAGATAAAATACAGGAGGCCAAATGAATCATCTGCATTTATGGCAGGATTTAACCACAGTTGTATTGTTATTATAGTCAATATAATATCCACGGTCAAGTGGTGGGTGCTTTTCACCTTATCCTCTATCCAACCCTGTGCTATAAATGTAATAATTTCTATTTTACAGAGGAGAAAACTGTGTTACTAAATGGCTAAGTAATGTTTCAAATTCCCACAGATTTTTCTGGTCTCATTTGTCCTTTCTTATTCATTTTATTTATTTGTATTCTACTGAAGAATTCCATAGAAATTTGTAATTAAAGTCACGTCTATGTGACACAGCTAAGATTCAAACTGACTTCACATCCACTTACTTTTCACCATACCTCTTTCAAATATAGTTTAAAATTTATGGAATAAACCAGAAAGAACACCTAATTTTCTAAGTTTAACTACCAACTACTTCAAGTGAACACATTTTAACTTCAAACGATACAGGTTAAAATTAAAAATAGCATATAGTGGGAAAAAAATCAGAATGTTGGAAATTTAAAAAATCTATGTTCCAACACTTTGTCCAATACCTATTAGGTAAAAAAGTTAAATCACTTGACTTTTATAAAATTTGCCTGTCTCTTTTATAAAGTAGTTAATTTTTTAAAAATAATAATAATAATAACAATATGCCTAATGTTTCTACTTCACAGTATTGTTTGGAGGAAAAAAAACATACATTACATTTCTGTGCAAGTTGTAAAAATTATAATGCACAAAATTAAGTTATTTGCATAATTTACTCAAAGTTCTAACTCTCTGAACATGACAAGAAAACATTCAAAATTTTAGTAGCATTAATCTCAAAAGAACTACTTCAAATATATGTGTTCATCATAGAATACAACTAAAGGGAAGTATTTATATAACATATGGAGAGAATATTTGAGGAGTTAACTATTTACTGAATATCTGTTATGTATGATGCACTGGCTTGATAATGGTGTGAGATTACACAGGTAACATTCTGATTTTACAAAGGTAAATAAAATTCAGCCTCTAACATTAATGAATAGTATCTAGTGGATAAATCAAAGAAATGGTTAACTTTAATACAATGTGAATAGTGCTAAAATGAAATAGAAAGTTCACTGACTTAACCCATTATGAATCTACTTTCATTTCATATTCTTATCCTATGTAATTCTTCTGATCCTTCAGAGGTCATTATCTCTGTAACTACTAGTTATTGATTCCTAAATAAATCCAATGTATGCAAATTAATTCAGAATTCATTGAATTAAATATCTCCAAACAGAGGCTAATATTATTTGGTATGATCAACGACAATTGACAAGAAAACCAAATTTCCTGTCAGCAAGGTGATTTAGAATGGTTCAGGGTCATCAGACTTCTGCTCTATTTCTTCCTGCTTTTCACACATTGTAAATCCTATAGGCCACACCTGTATCTCAGAGTCAACAACTCTGAGGAATTTATGTATCCGGGGGCTGCAAAACGACCTGAAAACTAGATGGACATTTTCAATAGAACTAGATGTTTCCTGCAGTTAAAAAAACAAAAACAAAAACAAAACAAACTTCATACAGTAACTACCACCTTAAGGGCACACAACAAAAGCTAGGACATTCTGCAATGCAAACATTCATTCAAACCTGGGAGATTTCCAGAGCAGATTTGCAATAGTCTTCCATCATATACAAAGATCAGAAAAATAAAGACTTAAAATCGGAATGTTTTTATTCAATTTAAGTGCCATCTGACCACAAATGCTCTGTCTGCATGAGAAAATTGAAGAAATAAATCAGGATTCTTCTCTTAGTGGTTGTTTTCATTGACCAGAGCTTGGTAATATGACTCAAGGCCTGGATTAAATCTCACTTTGGGGAAACTTCATTTATCATGATTCCAAAGGCAGGTACAGCTGCCATTTGGTTTCGGCACAAAAAAGAAATTAGTAATCCAATGTGATTTGTTTTATTTTGATGTGTGAAGGGCAAAATCACAATAGTGTACTCTTCTAGATATGGTGCTTCTGTATCAAGATTTTTTAATTAGTAGTAAGATATTTGGTAAAATATTTGGCCAGATTTAGCTGGTAGTAATTATGGGATGTTTCTAAAACACACTATTTCAGTACCAATATTTCTTATACATTATGCTGGTCAGCATACACCAAATCTATTACGGTGATTAAAAAAATAAGCTAAAACATTGGAGTGAAAAAGTCATTGTTTTTATTCTGCTTTGAAAGATAATCTATTGCACTCATTCATCAACATATACTGAATGCCTACTTTATGCAAGTCATTGTGATAGGTGCTGGAAGTATTAAAGTGAATAAGATGAAATGCTAGCCTTCTTAGTCCACTTTGTACAGAATATTGAGAAGACAAACATGAACAGTTAATGCCTACTATAATCAATAATATAAATGGCTAATGGGAATGAAATAGATAAAGTGTTAAACAGAACCATTTTCTTTTCCTGTAATCCTAGTCCTTTGTGTGGCGCAGGATGTCTCTGAGGATCTGCAGGTCAGTGTTCATCTCTTATAAGCAATAATAGATTCTGGTGAAGTTTGGGGACTAAATTCTGGCATTTGGGATCCAAAATCTCCACTTACTGCATGATTTGAGCCGATAACTTTACTTTTGTGACTCAATTTAGATCTTAAAATTAGAAAGGGATTGTACCTATCTCTGCTGGGTAGTTGTTAAGATAAAACAAGACAAACAATATATAAGAAAACGCACTGCAAGAAAATACACTGTAAACTGATACAGATGCTGTTTGTTGTTATTTGTTGGTTATTATTAATGAATCCTCTGGGCCAAATAAATAAACCCTTTATAAAAAAGTTAGCCACCCAAAAGGGAAAAAAGCCATAAATCATGGAAAACAGGACTTCCTGCCTTCCTTCCCATGAGAAAACTGTATCTGAACAACAGTTTCAATTTATCCCTAACCATGTAAATGCAAATATACGAGACCCAATTCAAAATTATGAGATGGGAGAAGCATCTGTCCCAGGCCTTGTGTTCATGACTCAGGGCAAGTGTTTTAATCTCTCTGAATCTCAGTCTCTATACCTGGAAAATGGGAATAAAAATACTGTATAGAACTAGAGGTGTAGAGACACCAAATGAAATAGAGTACATAAAAACATGAGGCCCTGTGCCAGGTTCATAGTAGGTCCTCTCGAAATGTTAATCAGTTCCAGCACTAAAACAATAAGGGTCCTGAAATTATCATTAACTCTAATTTAATTAACCAATTACCCTTTACTATTGATCAGTTTTGCACATCAACTCAATCAGCATTTGCATTTTGACACTTTTATTTCTAATTATGTATAATTGGGCTGCGCTGCCTGTGAATAGGAAAGAGGCCCAGGATGGCACAGCACAAAGCTACAACTGCGGAAACCAGCTGCCCCCCACCACCACCACCGTGCCAGGAAATGGGTGCCTTGGCCCTCGCTTTCCTCCCTTCACAACTCAGACCCAAATCCAGGCTTACCAGAATACATGTGATTGGCAGAACCTAAACACATCCAGAAATGTACCCACAAGGGAATCTTGGAAATGAAATGTTTTGCTTTCCAGCCTCTTGAAAACAGGAAGAATACTAGGCAGGACCTGGAATATACAAAAGTTAGACCACTCTAAATATCTGCCATGAACATTGTAAAATATTGAACTATGCATTTTATATTGTTCAGCTGCTTTTTGGAAGGGAGGGACAAAAACGATTTGCAACTAGAATATATCCCTTTGTTAATAAACTAGCACAATTAACAACCAATGAACTTAAAGTCAAAGACCTCAAGTCAAAGACCTAGAAGTCTAGAGCTTGCTCTGCCACTAATTAGTTTTTGGACTTGAATAAATCCATTTAGTTTACAGAATCTTAATTTCCTCCATGGACAAAATGAGGAGATTAAACTCTGTGATTGCTGAGGAAGTATTATTTTTATAATATGCTAATGTCTATATTGTTGTTCTTGGCATAAATAACTTTTTATATTTGCTTAAAACTGATACACAGCTCTTAGTATTTTTATGAAAACAATGTCATTCCAATTAACTCTAATTGGGGCATCTACAGAGGCAGATAAGAACAAGCATCATGTTTTCCCATGCTCAAGAGGTTTATAGATTCAACAGCTTAACTAAAGGACCCCCTGAAAAATCTATCATATTTTTTTCCTCCCAATCTCAAGGCCCTTTGGAAAATAATCAGTCCTTTTACCCTCTTAACTACCTTCCAAACTCCCACAGCAGATACTGAGATGCTAAAGGTAATCATTTCATGTCATGTTGTTTGGGAAGACATGCAGTGGACAGGTCCACTCAGCCCAAGGTGTTCTTGCTGTGTAGCAACATGCCAAGTGGACCTGGGCTCTGCAAAATGGGTTTCTATGGTATCTCTAATTTTTCACCCTTTCATATATTCATCCTTATAAATTCTTAAAGTATTATAATAACAGCTGTTTTAGTCTGCTTCAGCTGCTATAACAAAATACCATAAACTGGATGCCTTAAATAATAAATATTTATTTTTTACAGTTCTGAAGTCTGGGAAATCCAAGATCAAGGTGCCAGGATATCTAGTGTGAGTGAGAACACTCTTCTGGATTTGTAGGCAGCTGTCTTTTCATTGTATCCTCACCTGGCAAAGAGCAGAGATCATCTTTCCTATGTCTAAGGTCACTAATTCCATTCGTGGAATTCCATTCATGAGGGCTCCACCCTTATGACCTAAGTACCTTCACCAGGCTTCATCATATATTACCAATACATTGCAAGTTGGGATTTCAACATATGAATTTGGGGGTAGGGGAGAGACATGAGCATAAAACTTTCTTGATGTTGACCCCATTTAAGATATAAAACTCTGATCATTTGAAAGAAAATTAGGCTATAGATATCAAAACACCATTTCTCAGTACATTCATTTAGATTATTTATTCCTTTACATTCCCTTCCACTATCAACGAAAACAAGAACTCTTAAATAAGTCTTTCAAGACAATGAAAACACAGCTGAAAGTGAGCAGCTTCTCTTAGCAACAAATTTTTAGTGTTCATGAGCTCTGCAAAGTTTTGAAGAACTCACTGTTATATCTTCAGAATAGTAAGAATACACTGCTTAAATTATCCTAGGTAAATCATATTTAGAAGAAAATTCTGAAAGCTCCCAGGAAGTACTCTTCCATCATTATGAAAAGTGTTTATTTAAACTCTTAGAACAGTACTAGTCACAATGTCTTCAGATTTTTAAAAATTAAAAGTTAAACTAATTTTAAATAGTTTGATGCATTATAGATACCACCCCTCCAAAGCCAGTGAAATTACCTCCAATTTGCAAAAAAAGCTTTGATATATTATAGATAGATAGATAGATAGATAGATAATCTTGTTTTTATTTTATTTTATTTTATTTTGACAGATAATTATAGCTTCAAATGCAGTTAAAAGAAATAATACAGAGATCTCATGTACCCTTTACCCAAAAGTAACATCTTCAAAACTGTAGTTCAATATCACAAGGATACTGACACTGATACAGTCAAGATACAGAACAACTCTGTCACAAGGAGGATTCTTCCTGTCACTCTTTAATAGCAGTAATGACTTCCCTCTTCTAATTTGCCTGCTGTCTTTAACTGGCAACCAATAATCAGTTTTCTATTTCTATAATTTTGACGTTTAAAGTATGCTGTACAAATTGAATCATACAATATGTAATCTTTTCGTATTTGGATATCCACAGAAATTATTGGTTTGTCCTGACATTCCATGGTATGGATGCATCACAGTATGTATAGCCATTCACTTGTTGAAGAACATCAGAGCGGATTCAGTTTTTGGCTATTATGAACAAAGTTACTATAAACATTTGTATGCAAGCTTTTGTGTGAACTTGCCTTCACTGCGCTGAGATAAATGTCCAAGAGTGCCATTGTTCAGTCATATGGTAGCCACGTTTCGATTTTAAGAAACTGTTAAACTGTTTACCAGAGTGACCAGACCATTATGCATTCCTACCAACAATATGCAAGTAAGTGAACCAGTTTCTCCACATCTTTGCCAGAATTTGGTGGTGTCACTATTTTTTATCTTAGCCACTCTGATAACTGTATAGCGATGGCTCATCACAGCTTAAATTTGCATTTCCCTGATAGATAATGAGATTGAATCCACTTTTCATGTGCTTATTTGCCACTTGCATATTCTCTTCGGTGAAGTGTGTCTCTTCATGTCTTTTGCACATTTTCTAACTGAATTTTGAGCATTCTTCATGAAGTCTAGACAGAGTCTTTTATTAGATACGTCACTTGCAAATATTTCCTCCAACTATGTAGTTTGCCTTTTCATCCTCTTAACAGGTTCTTTCACAGAGCAAAAGTTTTTATTTTGATGAAGTTGAGTTTATTATTATTTCTTTTATGGGTTGTGTTTTTGATGTTAAGTCTAAGGACTATTGGCCTAGCCCTAAACCTTGAAGATTATCTCTTATATGTTTCCCTAAAATTTTTATAATTTGACATTTAACTTCATGATTCAATTTAACTTAGTTGAGGTATAAGGTGTAAGGTTCAGACTGAGGTTCAAATTTTTTTTTTTTTTTTTTTTTTTTTTTTGCCTTTGGATGTCTAGCACATTTGTCAAACGAGCTATCCTTTCTTCATTGAATTGCTTTTGCACCTTTGTCCAATGTCACTTGGGCATATTTGTGTGGGCCTATTTCTAGGTTCTCTATTCTGTTCCAATAATCTCTCCTCTGCCAATACCACACAATCTTGATTACTGAACCTATACAGTAAGATTCTTCTCACCTTTTTCTTCTGTTTCAAAATTTTTAGCTATTGTAAGTCTTTTTCAGTTCCATATGAATTTTGGAATAATTTTGTCTATATCTGGAAAAAATCTTGCTGGTATCTTGGTAGGAATTGTGTTACATCAATTTGGGGAGAATTGATATCTTTATTATGTTGAGTCTTCCAATTCATGAACACTTATTTATGTCATTTTCTTTCTTTCATTACATTTTAATTTTGAGCCCACAAGTTCTGTATTAATATGTTTTGTTAGATTCACACCCAAGTATTTCATTTTTTGAGTGACTATAAATCATATTGTATTTTTAATTTTTATGTCCACATTTTTATTGCTAGAACATAGAAATATAGTGTGTTAAAGTGTAAATCTTGCATCCTATGACCTTGTTGAACTCACTTATTTGTTCTAGCAATTTTGAGGGTTTTTATTTATTTGGTTGGTTGGTTGGTTTTGGTTTTGGCTTGTAGATTCCTTGGGATTTTCTATGTAGACAATTATGTCATCTGCAAATATGAATAGTTTTATTTTTTGCTTTCCAATCTGTATGCCTTTTATTGCTTTTTCTTTCTTTATAGTGCTGGTTAGCACTTCCAGTACTATGTTGAATAAGAAAGGTATGAGTGGAGGTTTTCCTTGTTCCTAATCTTAAGGGGGAAGTATTTGGTGTTTAACCATTAAGTATAATGTTAAGTATAGGTATTTTGTGGATCTTCTTATTTGAACAAGAAGAATTTGTCTTTTTTAATCTCATGATATGAGATATTGCAACAGATTGAATATAGGAGCAGGTATGAGAATCTAGCTGCCTTCTATTAAGATAGACATTAAAGGGATTTGCAAAATTGTGAAAAAAAAAAGCTACTCTTTCACTTTCTGTTTTGGAAACTATAGTAATTGCTTATAAAAACATTCAATGCTATTTTTTTTTAAAAAGTGGATGGTATTTTGATGGGGATTGCATTGAATGTGTAGATTGCTCTAGGTAGCATTGACATCTTCACAATATTTGTTCTTCCAATCCATGAGCATGGAACGTTTTTCCATTTCTTTGTGTCTTCCTCAATTTCTTTCATGAGTATTCTATAGTTTTCTGAGTACAGATCCTTTGCCTCTTTGGTTAGATTTATTCCCAGGTATCTTATGGTTTTGGGTGCAATTGTAAAAGGGATCGACTCCTTAATTTCTCTTTCTTCTGTCTTGTTGTTGGTGTATAGGAATGCCACTGATTTCTGTGCATTGATTTTATATCCTGCCACTTTACTGAATTCCTGTATGAGTTCTAGCAGTTTTGGGGTGGAGTCTTTTGGGTTTTCCACATAAAGTATCATATCATCTGCAAAGAGTGAGAGTTTGACTTCTTTGCCGATTTGGATGCCTTTGATTTCTTTTTGTTGTCTGATTGCTGTGGCTAGGACTTCCAATACTATATTGAATAACAGTGGTGATAGTGGACATCCCTGCTGTGTTCCTGACCTTAGGGGGAAAGCTCTCAGTTTTTCCCCATTGAGAATGATATTCGCTGTGGGTTTTTCATAGATGGCTTTTATGATCTTGAGGTATGTACCCTCTATCCCTATACTCTGAAGAGTTTTGATCAAGAAAGGATGCTGTACTTTGTCAAATGCTTTTTCTGCATCTATTGAGAGGATCATATGGTTCTTGTTCTTTCTTTTGTTAATGTATTGTATCACATTGATTGATCTGCAGATATTGAACCAACCTTGCAGCCCAGGGATAAATCCCACTTGGTCGTGGTGAATAATCCTTTTAATGTACTGTTGGATCCTATTGGCTAGTATTTTGGTGAGAATTTTTGCATCCATGTTCATCAGGGATATTGGTCTGTAATTCTCCTTTTCGATGGCGTCTTTGTCTGGTTTTGGGATCAAGGTAATGCTGTCCTCATAAAATGAGTTTGGAAGTTTTCCTTCCATTTCTATTTTTTGGATCAATGCTATTTTTTAATGAATTAATAAAAAAATGTTTTAAATTTTATCAGTATTAACATCTGATATGGTAAATATCTATAGATACACCACACATAAGCAGAAAACTCTTTGGGGATCCTCAATAAATTTTAAAAGTGCAAAGTAGTCCTGAGACTAAAAAGTTTGAGAACTGTTCCTATAGGTTGGCAGAAGTCTTAAATTTTACTAGAGTTGATGTTTAATTTCTGGTATTTGTCCTGCATGTAGGAATGTTACTAGAGACATAATTTCTGCAAGAGTGTCTATAAGACAGTTACAGGGAATTTTTTTGTATGCTTCTTGTTGACTTTTCCTTGAAAGTCTGTGTTGTTGACTAGGAATCACCTCTTTCAGCTAATAAAGAGCAATACAACCAAAAATAAACTTTTATTTTTGGAAACTTTACACAGTTACACATACAACTAACAAATAGTGAATGTTGGGGCACCTGGGTAGTTCAGTTGTTAAGCATCTGCTTTCGGCTCAGGTCATGATCTCAGGGTCCTGGGATGGAGCCCTGCATCGGGCTCCCTGCTCAGCGTGATGCCTGCTTCTCCCTCTCCCACTCCCCCTGCTTGTGTTCCTTCTCTCACTGTCTCTCTATCAAATAAATAAATAAAATGTTAAAAAAAAAAAAAAACAGTGAATGTCTATTTTGGGCCCTGGATTTATAGTGGTAAAAAAAACAGAAATCTTTGCTTTCACTGACCTTGACTTCTCAGAGGTTACAGGAAGAGGAAAATAAGCAGGTAATAATATACCATGTATGTGGTAGGACAAGGAGGCATGGAAATCTATAGCACATGGGGGCCTCTCTTGCTCTGGGGCTAAGAAGTCCCGGCATAAGAAAACCTCTTCTGGAATTACTGCCAACATAAAAAACACTTCAACTGATAGGGTACAAATATTAATAAGAACATGTAGTTCATCACTAGATGAAAGTACTTTACTTCACTTTTCCTTAATCCATCTTCCTTTGCTTTGCCTTGTTCTTCACCAAGCTTGGAACATTACTGTCCAGGTTTCTTCTTATAAGTACTAAAATACGTATTACTGCACTAGAGTGTTTTACTGACCTCTACACTTAGGGGAGTTAAAAAAAAAGAAAAGAAAAAAGATACTCATTTACATCAGGAAGTTATCCATCAACTTTTTCTTATCCTCTGATGGCTTTAATGATGATACAACAAACAGCCCCACATTTTTTGGTAAATAAAAATAGCAATCTTATGAAGAATGTGTTTCCTGCTGACTGTGAGAAACAGGGTCCTAGGTGACATGCTGGCTTTCATTTGTTTGCCTTCTGCCTTGCCTTGAGATAAGAAAAAAGCTGGAAATCACTCCTGCCACAGCCAACCAGGGCCAATGTGGAATCCCACAAGAATACGCAATGTGGCAAGTCAGACTGTGCAGAAGGCTTCTTGGCTTAATAAGCAATTGTCTTAAAATAGCCCATCAAGTTGTTGTGCTTCTGTTGTTGTTGTTGTTGTGCATTTGTTAATATAATCATCTTTTTCTTTTTCATTTCTGGAATAGCCTCAGGAAAAACACATGTTGTTTCTTCCAGTGATGATCTAGTCTGGTGGATGAGTCTTATATGTTTATAACACTTCTTTAACTCGGCAAACATAATCACTAAGTACTTGCAAGTGCTTAATTATGTGGGTGAGAATATTTAAAGTGATAATAATTTGGCATAATTCAAAGCAATAAAAAGAATGTTGTTAAAAACTGCTCCTAACTGGTCACTTTCCTTACTTTCTACAATTAAAGCAGCCTTCCTCTTACCTTTCATATATTCTTCTTTTCCTCAGAAACACAGCATTGTCAGTGATTCTTGCTTAACTAAATTTTCTTATATATTCATTATTCAATTATGGGGAATTCACATATTTGTTTGAATACACTTAGATATGAAATACATTAAGTGAGTACGGTCCCATGGAAATAAAGCTTTTTTTTTTTTCTGTTGATCAAGTTTACATCAATGACTACGCTTCTAAAAATGATCTGAAGTTATGCCCATATCCTGCATCAGCCACTAAACAAGTTTCTGAATTTAAACGTCCAGTGTTGATAACACATAGCAACCATGCCTTATTTACATAGCTATGCAATTAATTCTCTATAATCATTATTTTCATATTACACTCAAAGAATCCCTAAGATTTGTCCTATTTTGACTCCATGGTGTGAAAATAGAAATTCAAACAGCATAAACTCCAAGCCTATCCCTGTAATTCTTACTTTTAAATACTGGACTTTCACAGAAGATTTCATTTAAAGGAGTTGTAAAGATGACAGAAATCTTCTCCTCTGCCATAAACTAGCAAGATAAAAAGATATTTTCCTAAAATTAACCTATATTTATTTAACACCAGGCAATGTGCTAGATGATAAATTGGTAACTCAGAGAATTCATTTAAATAGGATTAGCCTAAATTAGAAATTCTCAAACTTTTATTTTAGAATGCCTTTAAACCTTTAAAAATTCTTAAAGACCTTAAAGAGCTTGGGGCACCTAGGTGGCTCAGTTGGTTGCATGTCTGACTCTTGATTTTGGCTCAGGTTTTGATCTCAGGGTCGTGGGTTTGAGGACAACGTTGGGCTCTACACTAGGCATGGAGCCTACTTAAAAAAAAAAAAAAAGACTTGAAAGAGTTTTTTTTATGGGGGTTATATTGATCGATACTTTTTATATTAAAAATTATTTTAATTTTTGAGGAAATTTTAAATATTTATTTAATAATTCATTTTTAAAGTAATAAATGTATTGCATGCTAACATGCATAAAATATTTTTATGAAAAATAACTATATTTTTCAAAACAAAAAAATTAGTGAGTGGCATTATTTTGCACTTTTGCAAATCTCTTCAATATGTGACATAATAGAAGACTGCTAGATTCCTAAATCTGTTATGATATCATGTGTCATGTAGCTTCTAGAAAATTCCACTGTATGCTCATGAAAGAATAAAAGTGAAAATGGCAATAATATCTTAGCATAATTTTGAACAAAGTTTGACACTGTGGATTCAATGAAAGTGTTTCAAAGGATTCCTGGGAGTGCCTAACCACCCTTTAAGAACCATTAACCTAAGGGGTGCTTGAGTGGCTCAGTCAGTTAAGTGGCCAGCTCTTGGTTTGGCTCAGGTCATGATCTCAGTGTCCTAGGATCAAGCCCTGCAAAGGGCTCCGTGCTCAGCAGGGAGTCTGCTTGAGAATTCTTTCTCTCTCTCCCTCTTCCTCTGCCCCTCCCCCCGCTGTGCATTTTTTCTCTCTCTCTCTAAGATAAATAAATTATAAAAAAAAGAACCACTGACCTAAGAGTTATTTCAGAAAATCATTGATACGCTTAGAGTTATAGGAAATAACATATAATGGAGAAAAATTTCAAAAACACACAAGTATTTGCTGTAACTTTAATAGTACAGGTATATAAGCTCCGAAATTAAGACTATTCTATTTGTAGATGACATGATTTTCTGCATAGAACATCCCAAAGAAGAAAACTTCTAGACTTATGAAGTTAATTCAACAAGGTTGCAAGGTTACAAGATCAACACAAAAAATATCACTCCCATTTCTATATGCTAACAATACACATATGGAACCCAAAATTTAAAATATAATATCATTTACAATATTTACAATATCAAATACACGTATTACATTTACTCTAAAGAAAATGAAATACTTTGGTATGAAACTAACAAAACCTATATAGGACCTATACACTTAATATAAAATGTTGATGAAAGAGATTAAATAAATAGTAGAGACATATACTGTGTTCATGAATTCGAAGATGCAACACAGTAAAGGTGTCAATTCTCTTGAAATTGATCTATAGGTTTAATTCAATTCAAACCTAGCAAGTTTCTCTTGTGTACATAGATAATCTTATTGTAAAAGAAATATTTCAAAAAGCAAAGGAATTGCTAAAACAATTTTTAAAAGGAAGAATAAAGTAAAAGGAATTACTTTACCCAGTGTTAATGCTGACTATAGAGCTCTGGTACTCAAGATCATGTAGTATTGGCAGAACAGATCAATGGAATAAAATAGAGAACCTAGAAATAGTCCCCCATAAATATGTCCAAATGATTTTGACAAAGATGTAAAACCAATTCAGTGAAGGAAGTATATAGCCTTTTTAACAAATGGTACTGAACCAATTAAGCATACATCGGCAGGGAAAAAAAAAAAAAAAAAAAGAACCTTGTCCTAAATCTCACACCTTATATGAAAATTAACTGAAAATGGATCATAAACTTAAGTGTAAAAAAAATACAACTATGAAACTTTTAGGAAACAACAAAAGAGAAAATCTTTGGAATTTAGAGGTTATGCGAAGAGGTCTTAGACTTAACACCAAAAATACAGCCATAAATGGAAAAATTTATATACTGAACTTCAAAATTAAAAACTGTGCTCCTCAAAAGACACTGTTAAGAAAATACATAAAAAAGCTACAGATTGGGAGAAAATCTATCTGACAAAACATGTGTATCTAGAATATATAAATAACTCCCAAAATGCAACAGTAAAAAATAAAATCAATTAGAAAATGGGGGAAAGACAGGAAGACACATTTCACCAAAGAGGATATAGAGGTGGCAAAGAGCACATGAAAAGATCTTCTATTAGTCATTGGGAAAATGCCAATTTAAGCCACAATGAGATATCATTACATAGCTATTAGAATGGCTAAAATAAAAATGATGGTAAAGCCACTCTGAAAAATAATTTGGAAGTTTTTTTCTCAAACTAAACATGCACTTAGAGTTCAATCTAGCAATTGTGCTCTTGGACATTTATCCTGTAAAAATGGAAATTTAAGTTCACACAAAAATATGTACACGAATGTTGGAAGTAGCTTTATTTGTAACAGCCAAAAATGGGAAACAACCCAGATGTTCTTCAATGGGTTAATGGCTAAACAAACTGTGGTACTTCTATAGCATGGACTGCTACTCAACAGTAGAAAAGAACTCATCATTGAACACCAAAACATGTATTGATCTCAAGGGAATTACATCGAATGAAAAAGCCCATTTCACAAGGTCATATACCATATAATTCCATTTATAGTCCTGAAATAGCATAGGCAGGTAGAATGGATTAGTGCCTGCCATGCTTTAGGCATGGGAAGGAGAGGGATAGATGTGCCCATAAATGGTAGCATGAACAAGCCTTTTGGTGATAGAATACTTTTGTATCTTGGTTGTCAGGATAATTACACAAATCTGCAGAAGTGATAAAATTGCATAGAACTACACACACACACACACACACACAAAGTGTGTGTCAAACTGATGAAATCTAAATAAGTTCTGTGGATTGTATCAATGTTAATTTCCTGGTTTTGATATTATACTATAGTTACAAATGATGTATCCATTGGGGGAAACTGGGTGAAAGGTATATGGTATCTCCCCATACATTTTTGCCACTGCCTGTAAATCTATAATTGTTTCAAAATAAAAAGTTAAAAGGTATATATAACTAAGCCCAATATATGCCCTCAACATAAAGACTATGTAAATACACACCTGAAGAAAAAAAATACCTCCAAGTTTGTGAGTAGCTGATAAATGGATCATGTTACTGAGCCCAGTGGGGCAAGGCAAGGATAAAACACCATTGACATATGAAGCACCACATGGAGTGACTGAATAAACTCATAACTGGACATAAGCATTGTTACTTGGTTCAGTTCCTTTGTCAGCTATCATCCAAGTCTACTGGAGGCAATTTTCTCTAACTTCAAAAACTTTCGGCCAATTTTGCACTGACCTGATCACACAATTATGCATTCATAGTTTCCAGGTCAAACTCTGATGTCACCATTTAACATAATCAGAATAGCAAATGTTTTTAAATCAAAAAGTCTGGTATCCTTTAAAGTTCATCATTCAAAAGGGCCATTACTATCATAACTTAAGTTGTTAAAAACTAATTATATAAAAGTGATGAAATGTTGAAAACCAACTTTAACATAATTTAAATAAAACAAGTAATAATTCTGAAACTATTCCCAGACCAGTCAGTTTACATTAATACAAGCCTGGATTCTCAGACTGGTAAACCACTGATTTTAGCATTATTTCCTGAGATAGAGTGTATTCTCTCACTCCACAGAAGTAACTGGCTAGGGCATGTCTTTGGGAAAAAAATGCATTAAAGATCCATTTTGTCTAAAATAGTGACATTTATGAATTAAACCATAAGCTATTTCCTTTTCTCTCTACCAAAGGAGTGTAGAAATGCCAGAGTGTCAGGAACTGTTCAACAAAATGATGGTGTTAACCTCAAGAGGACAAAATTAAATTCATCCATTGTGTCTTATTCTTTGACTGGTATTATGAAACTTACCAGTCTCTTCTGCAATTTTAAGGAAGCTTTGCTTTTGAAAGAAGTACCAATTCTTTTTTTTAACTTTTTTTAATTAATTTTATTTTATTGTGTTATGTTAGTCATGATACATTACATCATTAGTTTTTGGTATAGTGTTCCATGATTCCTTGTTTGCGTATAACACCCAGTGCTCCATGCAGAACGTGCCCTCCTTAATACCCATCACCGGGCTAACCCATCCCCCCCACACCCCTCCCCTCTAGAACCCTCAGTTTCTTTCTCAAAGTCCATAGTCTCTCATGGTTCCTCTTTCCCTCTGAATTCCACCCCCCGCTTCATTTTTCTCTTCCTACTATAAGAGGTACTAATTCTAATCCACATCAGTTTACAAAGTTTCTTTGAAGTGTTTTAACTCAATGCTTTTTAAAGTTTAGGTGTTGCTGTTTACTTACCAGTAGACAATTCTGCATTCATACTCAAGCATACTGTTAAAAGAAAATAGGCCACCTTTAGACATAAGTATAAATTATGAGCTTGGGAAAGGACACACCATGGCTAATATTAATTGATATATTAATAAAAAGTCACTTGCTACACAGCAACATGGTCTCAGTCCACCACCAGAAGCCACTGTGGTACAGGGTGCATTTGAAATCAGAGGGTTCCTTTCCATCAGCTTTACGAGAGTGTTTGGATTTTTTTAATTTTTCTGTTCCAACTTCGAACACAATACATGTCAACTAACTTAACCCAACACTCTGGTCATGCAAACACTATCATAGAGCAATAGGCACAATTCTCTCAAAATCAATTCAGTTCTCCCAAAAGCTGGTGTGAACATAGCTAACAACAGACTAGATACTGGAGCAGAGACATAGAAAGAAAGGACCAGGCTCCTATCTTGAAATGTTTTTAGTTTGTTAAATTGACAGTAGAAAATAAGGAACTCCTGAGTAATGGGGTACAAATAGTGTGCTGCTTTGCCAAAGAGTTTCAGAAACTTCATGCATTCCGTTATCATGTGCCAACCAAGTTTATCTGTAATTGCCAGATGACAAAAGCTTTACGTGGTGAGCTGCTGCATTGCCAATGCTGGTTCCTCCCTTTGTCACTTCTAATGCAAAACTTCTTCCACCATAAATGAAATGTGATTAGACAAAGTTTCTCCACAATACTTAGAGGGGAGAATATATGCACAATGAGCAAAATAAATGTAGCAGAACATGGGCTTCAAATTCATAAGGGTTGCTTGGCAGTAAAATAGGTGTACGCCATGATAATGACACTCTATTACTTTCAAGAGCAAGGGATATTCCTATCCATGAGAAAAAGAAATGCATATAAGTGCCAAGAAGCCCATCCTTACAGCCTCAATGAGGCCCTTCCTCCCATTCCATCAACCAACCGGGCAGGGTAGGAACACTGTCCCCTGTCCCTGCACCTGAGGCTAAGGTCCCAGAGTGAGGCCTGGAGTGCATGTTGGCTATACTAGCAGCAGGATAGTGATGCTTTTCTTGGAAATTATGGAAATTCAATGCGAGGGATTTGGGTTACCATGACATACAACAACCTGGAAATATTTGATTTGGTAATGTAATCATATATTTATTCATAAGATATAGGACTTATTTTATAATTTGAATTCATCAAGGAATGGTATTACAGTCTATTAAAATGCACTACTTTCCCCCCTCACTTTTGGCGAAGGTTTCTTTTTCTTACAAAAAATAAAGAGAAAAATGTAGGGAGAAACCTGACTATTAAAAGAAGATGGAGCACTCATAATGTTATTCTGAACTTTTGTCAGGAAAAGTTCACTGGGCTTGACTCCCAGTGTTGACAATGTGAATTTGGAAGTCATCAGACCAATGTATAACTTCATGCAACCCTTTAAGTATAAAGAGTTTAATTTCCGGAAGCCTGGGTGGCTCAGTCGATTAAGCAGCTGCCTTCAGCTCAGGTCATGATCTCAGGGTCCTGGGATGGAGCCCCGCATCAGGCTCCCTGCTCAGTGGGGAGTCTGCTTCTCCCTTCCCCTCTGCTGCTCCCCCTGCTCGCGCTCTCTCTCTCTGTCAAATAAATAGATAAATAAAATCTTTAAAAATAAAAGAGTTTAATTTCACCTTGATATTTTCAGGGTTTCCAAATATCTCCAGAGAAAGGAAATTGATCAATAAAACTGCCCAAATTAAGGTCACTTTTGCTGATATTCCCTGAGTATAAAGAATAAATAGGGAAATAAAAATAGACCTTTCCCCCCTAAATCTTCTAGAATAAACATAAATCACAACAGAAAAAGAAGGAATACAGTTTTTACAAAAACCAGAATGCTTGTTTCCATAAAAATTCAATGTAACCATCAGTTCACAGTAGTTTTTAAATGAATAGTTTACTAAATATAAGGAAATAAAAAAGAATACGCCACAAAATACACCAGTTTTCCTAGCAAATATAGCCTATTGTGCATCCTCTGTGAAAAAGATTATCTCTGTACTTATTCCAAAGTTCTATTTTAGGGGAACTTCTTACCTCACAGATAAAGCTACGTTTAGAAAAATTTTCTTAGAAACAGTTAAGGAAGGGCACCTGGGTGGCTCAATAGGTTAAGTGTCTGACTTCAGCTCAGGTCATGATCTCAAGGTCCTGGGGTCCAGCCCCAAATATCTAGCTCTGCGCTCAGCAGGGAGTCTGCTTCTCCCTCCCCTTCTCCCTCCCCCTCTCCCTTTGCCCCTCCCCCTGCTTGTTCTCACTCTCCCTCTCTCTCAAATAGTCTTTAAAAAAAAGAAACATTTACATTTAAGGATTTTTTTTCACCATACATCTTTGATGAATTAATAACTGTCATTAGTAAAAAAAATTCACTTTCCATTAAGCAATGGTAGGTAATTAATAAATTGATAGATATTGTGCTAAATTGAATATTCAAAAACATGGTATAATTTCCTCAAAATGTAGACATCTTTTTTTCCTTTATTCTTCAGTTTATTCACCCATCAAATGGGATAACAATAATTCACTTGTTAACATCATATAATTAATGTTAGTTTCAAAAGTAATATGTATGTGAAATCAATTATTTTTTTAATTTAAATTCAATTATTTAACATATAGTGTATTATTAGTTTCAGAGGTAGAGTTCAGTAATTCATCAGTCATATAATACCCAGTGCTCATTACATCACGTGCCCTCCTTAGATTAGAACTAGTTTGAAACAATAAACAAATAGGGAAATATCTTAAGCAGTAAGAACTATGAGAAATAGAGGGCTAAAAGAGCATCAGAAATGTAAAAATAATTTATCTGACCAAGTGTTTGAACCTGCATCGCAACTGTCATAGACACTGTTAATTCCCTTCCTAGACCACCTTACTTGCCAGTGTACCCCTCTCCCAGCTACTCTAAGTACCCTGGCTACAAGGGCTCACAGCTGCTCCCTTCTCCATATAAGAACTGTCCTGCAGCAAGGGGAAATACTTCTCCCAGAAATGTCTTTGTGGTTATGCAAGCTTCCACCCATCCCAGGAGGAGCCTGGCCCATAGCCAATAACTGATAACGGGGGTTCAAAATCAATGGGAGAACTTCAGGGTGCCATTCATCTCTCTGGAGCTCCATGTGAGATCAGGCTGAACCTAACCTTCTGCTAAAATTTCATTCATTTTCACCTTCTTCATCTATTCTGTTTGGCTTCTGTCACTTCCTTACAGTTTCTTCTGAGATCATGCCTTCAAAAAAAAATAAAAAAGTCATTTGCACAGGAATCTCTAACTTAGGTTCTGGTCTAGGGAAACTGACCTCATAACAATCAACTCGATATTTTAGCATAAAAAATCATGAACTATAAAACGATTCAGGTAATTCCTATTTTTTTTGAACTTTTACTTTTGCTCCAGTGAAATTATATGTACATTTGAGAATCACTGATATCAAATTAGATAGTATTCATTGATCTCATTACCAGTCTTTCAGAATGAAAATATATCTTCTTTAAATCCCCTTAGAGCCAACAAAGTTACGTTATTTTGAACTGATATCTTAGAATTTCCATTCTTGCTTGATGCTTAGTTTCAGATAATACAAATACACACAGAGGGGAAAATATATATGGCTATATGTTAAACTATTCAACATTCGAATGTGTTTCAATATTGTCTTGGTATACTGAATCATGCCTTTTGAATTATAATTTTGAAAACACCAGGGCATCTCCTTTTGCAATTAGTTGGTCTGCATCAGAATATTTTCAAATTATTTCTTCATTCAGGGTAACTAAACAAATTCTTTTTTTTTTTTAAGATTTTATTTATTTATTTGACAGAGAGAGATACAGCGAGAGAGGGAACACAAGCAGGAGGAGAAGTGGGAGAGGGAGAAGCAGGCTTCCCGCGGAGCAGGGAGCCCGATGAGGGGCTCGATCCCAGGACCCCAGGACCACGACCTGAGCCGAAGGCAGACGCTTAACGACTGAGCCACCCAGGCGCCCCAACTAAACAAATTCTTAAGGAAATGACATCTACTAGTGTCAGTGGCTCAAAATTAATTCCTTTTAATATTCACACTGGAGAGTGCATGTGGATAGACACAAGGGCTGAAAATGCTAGAGGGCTGGTTTACTTGTTTGGATTTTGCTTTCTTTTCCATAATGAACACATAATCCAATGACATTGTCTACACAATACAATCAAAATCAATTAAGAACCAGTACTGATTTGTTTTGCCATATTTAACTACATTAAAAGCTTATCACTATTACAACTTAATGTTTACCAACTCACTTTATTACATATTAAATGCAAAAATCTGTATTAATATAATGTTGAGATTGCATATTTGAAATTAAAGCAGGAAAGAGAAAATGCAAGGTTAAATTCTCTTAGAAAAGGTAGATTTTCTTTATTGGTTGAAGGATTCATACTACATAAGTGGCAAAAGCCATAATTTTTGAAGGCAAAAAGTATAAAGTCAGCTGAATATTTTAATTGTCTATATAAATATGCATGTGGTTTGTGTTTGCATGTGTATATATATATATATTTGATACCAATTTCAGTTATAAAGTAACTTACTTGAATAATTTTAAGGCAATTTATTAACTTTCAGGACTAAATAGATTAAAATGTTAAACAAGATATAATTTCATTTTTAACTGATAACACTTGTTTTAAAAAGATGGGACAATGAAGAATCATTGTTGATTCAAGAGCTCCAAAGAGAATCTTTCAGAAACTATTAAAATTTAATACAAGTTTAAAATATACAAATTTAAAAGTTTGACAGATGGAAGTGATGATTTTCCTGAAAATTCACCAGCATGGGGCATGGAGTAGGAAGATCAAGACAGGATGAGATATATCAAGAAGCCGACTTTTAGACTTAAAGCTCCCTCTATCCACTTAAAAAGTCTATAAATGTGTGGTGAAATAATGAAAGAATTCAAATAACATTTTTTCATTTAATGGGCATATCAGTTATCTGTCACCACAATAATACTACATAGCAAGCAACAAGGAAACTTCAGTGACATAAAACAAGTCCTTATTGCTCATACATCTGAGGTGGTCATTACGCAGCTCTGCTGATTCACATAAATCACTCACTTATTCACCTGGGATTTGCTGGCTAGGTTAACCAGGTGTTCTAGATTGGCCTGAACTAGACTCACTTTGGCTTATTTACCTTCTATAGGTGGGGCTTATTCCACATCTCTGATCCTCCAAAAGGCTAGCCTAGCATTTTCTTATAGCAATGGCAAAAAGTGGAAATGAGGACATCCCATTCAACCCTCTTCTAACTTCTATTGGCCAAAAAAATCACATTGCTGGGCCACCATTGTATTCTAGGTCCAGCCAAGCGCAATAAGGTAAGATAAAAATTAAAGACATATCTATTGGAAAAGAAGAGGTAAAACTATTCACATATGACACAACTTTCTATGTAGATAATCATAAGGAATCTACAAAAAAAGTTACTAGAACAAGAAAAAGTGAGTTTAGTGGAGTCACAAGACACAAATACAACTTACAAATATCAGTTGTGTTTCTTAACATCAGCAACAAGCTATATTAGATTGAAAATTCCATTTTAATAGCACCTACAAATATGAAATATTTAAGGTTAAATTTAATAAAATGTGCAACACTTGTATACAGAAAACTATAAAACCTTGCTAGGAAAAATTAAAGAAGACCTAAAAAATGGAGAGATATGACATGTTTATAAATAAGGGGACCCAATATTTTAAGATGTCAATTCTTCCCAAATTGACCTCTTGATGCATTCCGAATCAAATTGATCCATAGATATATCCCCAGTAGAAATACAGATGGGTTTTCTGAAGACATTAATAAGCTGATTCTAAAATTCATAAGCAGAGGAACTAGAATAGCCAAAATAATTTCAAAAAATTAAACAAATTTGGAGAACCCACACTAAGTGATTTCAAAAATTATTACAAAGGAACAATACTCAAAATAATTTGGTATTGAGGTAAGGGTAAAAAAGATCAATGGGATATAATTAAGAGCCCAGACATAGACCTACATTAATTTTAAGCAAAAGCGCCAAGTAATTCAATGAAAAAAGATAGTCTTTTCAAAAATAATGCTGGAACAATTGGATGTCCATATGCCCAAAGGAAAAACAACAACAAAATCTGACTCTTACTTCACATCATCTGCAAAGAAATGAACTAAAAAAGAATAAATGTAAACATAAAAGCTAAAACTAAAACTTCTAGAAGGAAACATATAAGAAAATCTCTGTGATATTAGGTTAAGTAAATATTTCTTAGTTTGGAATTCCTCAAAATTAGAAACTTTTGCTCTTCAAAAGATACTGTTAAAAAAAATGAAAAGGCATGCCAGAGACTAGGAAAAAATATATCTGATAAAGAACTATATCCAGAATATGTAAACTCTTATAACTCAATAATAATAAACTAAGAAGTAAGCAATAAGCACATGAAAAATGCACATCATCATTAGTAATTAGGAAAATATAACTTAGAACCACAGTGAAACACCACTACACACTCAACTAAACTGACTGAAATTTAAAAGGCTGAAAATACCAAGTGTTGGTGAGAATGTAGAAAAAGTGGAGCACTCCTATATTGCTGGTAGAAATGCAAAATAACATAGCCATATTTGGAAAACACTTTAGCAATTTCTTTCAAAGTACATTTATCATATAAGCCAACAGTATTAATTCTAGGTTTTTACCCAGAAAAAATAAAACCCTATGTCCACACAAAGAATTCTACTTGTATGTTCACAGCAGAGCAGTTTAAGCCATAATAGCATAAAACTGAAGCAACCCAGTTATCCATCAACTGGTAAATGAACAAACAAAATGTGGGGTATTTATCCATAAAATGGGACACTACTCAGCAACAAAAAGTAAATAACTACTGTACAACATCATGGATGAATCTTAAAAACAATATGCTAAATGAAAGAAGTCAGCCACAAAAGACTATGTACTACATAATTCCAGTAATATAGAATTCTAGAAAGGGCAAAACTGTAAAGGTAGAAAGCCATTACGTCATTGCCAGAGATAAGGGGTTGGGGAAGGGAAGACTGACTGAAAAGAAGCACATGGGAACTTTTTGGGGTGACAGAAATAACCTATATTATAATTTTGATGGTTGTTATACGGCAATATGCATTTGTTACAATACATCAAATTGTACCCTTTAAATTGGTGCAAAAAGATAATTGCATACATGATACATCGCAATAAAAAACTAAAAACAAGAAATTCCATTTACAACAGACACAAAAAAGAAAAAAATTAACCCAGAATAAATATAAGAATTGTGTGAGAGATTTACATGAAGAAAGATATATATGAATAAAAGAGCTTAAGATGTTATAAAGAACACAAAATGAGATTTTAATACATGGAAAGTCATCTCATTCTCTTGGATAGAAAGATTCATTAAGGGGTGCCTGGGTGGCTCAGTCGTCAGGGTCCTAGGATCGAGCCCCGCATCGGGCTCCCTGCTCAGCGGGAAGCCTGCTTCTCCCTCCCCCACTCCCCCTGCTTGTGTTCCCTCTCTCGCTGTGTCTCTCTCTGTCAAATAAATAAATAAAATCTTTAAAAAAGAAAGATTCATTATTAGGTAAAACTTATTATACAGTGAGCATGGTGTGCTGTTCTAAGCCTTTTATGCATATAAACTCTTAATCTTCACAAGTGTCCTATGACATTACTACTATTATTCTTCTCCCTCTCCCTTTCATCGTCTCTCCTTCTTCTCCTTCTCCTTCTTCTTCTTCTTCTTCTTTTTTTTTTTTTTTTTATCATCCAGGCAGAGACAGGGAAAGTTACTTACCAAAGATCACAAAGACAGTAAGTGGTAAAGTCTGGACTTAAGAACAAGTAGTCTGGTAGTCAGGTGCTATATACCCATCAGAAGTCATTCTGCCTCTGAACATCATAAAGATGCCTATTCTCTCTCTATTAACCTACAAGTTTAATGATCTCAATAACTATACTATCAATTCTAATTTTTAGAATGAAAAATTTATTCTCCATTCATATGGAAAGATAAACAGTAATTAAAAATCTGAAAAATAAGTGAAATAAAAGAAGACTAAGTGGAACAGAAAGAAGATACCAGGAATAAATCTAAATTCCAAATAAATTTATTTGTATGTAAGTATATGTAAAAGTAGCACTATGTATCAAAGAGGAAATAATGGATTGGTCAAAATGATGTGGGAACACTGATAGCTATCTGGAATAACATAGTATTTGATCCCTACTCACTTCATACAATAAAATAAAGTTCAGGTAGATTAAGTTTTTAAACATGAAAAGTTTAAAACATGAGAGAATTTATGTATAAAGTTGGAGTGCTGAACACCTTTCTAAGTGTGATACAAAACCCAATAGCCATAAAAGAAAAGACTGATAATTTCAACTATTAAAGTCAGACGTATCTGCAGGGCCAAAACCCCGCTGTCAATAGTGAAATACATACGAAAAAATAGGCGAAATGTTGGCAACACACATTACAGAAAAGAAGTAATTTACTAAAATAGAAATTCCTACAAATAAATCAGCAACCCAACAGCAAAAGGAACAATGGACAAACTATTCCAAGAACAGAAATTTGAATAACTCTTAAGCATTTGAAAATATGCTTAATTTCATTTGTAAAATAAGAGACATGCAAATTAAAACCAAAAAGAGAAAGCTCTTTTTTTATCCACCCGATTGTCAAGGATCAAAAAGCACATACCCTGTTTTACAAATACATGAGGAGAAAAGCACTCTCATACATTTTTGGTGGACACATTAACTGATGCAACATCTATGGATGGTAATTTGGTATATCCATCATAACTGAAAATGCATATACCATTTAAAACAATAATTACATTTTTAGAAATTTGTATTATATACACACATTTCAAACTTATTTTTGGTACATGAGTACTTATTTCATCAATACTTAAAATAGCTAAAAAGGTAAACTATAGTTCATAAAATATGGACTAGTTAAATCAATTAAGATATATCCACATAGAAAAATACTATGCAGATGCTATCCATATGTGTGTTGTTAAAACAATTCTATTAATATAGTTTGAGTAAAGTATTATGTAAAAAAGCATACATACATATTCATTTTTCCACAAATGTGTATGTATAAGTTTCTGTTTATAATCTCTGTAAAATTACACACAAAATAAGAACAGGGATTGCCTCCAGAGAAGATAACTGAATGCCTATGGGAGAAAGGCATATAATTGTACACATTTTGGATCTTATATCATATATATAATCTATTTGAAAATTAGTGTGCTAATTAATTACAAAAATAGATGTAAGAAAAGCTTAGCAATTTAGTGTTGATAGTCCATGGCAAGTCATTCAAGTACTATGAGATGTTGGAAAATTTGCCTTATATGTTGTAATATTAACTGGTCAGAAAGTAAACTGAACTGTCTCTGTCAAAGGAAAATACTAAACAGAATAAACTTTTGAACTAATTATAATGGCTTTTCTAATATTCTAGGGGTAGATATGAGGGGAGTTCATTGAGAGTGGGCATGGTAGGCTTATGTTATCTTCTACTATTCCAATTTACTCAAGGTTTGGGCATATGCACGCCGTGTGTGCATGTGTGTGTGTGTGTGTATGACAGAGAGAGAGCTGCAGACAATAGGCATTAATGAAGAAAGGGAAGCCCGAAACTAAGAAGGGTCACAAGAGATACATTTTCTACTCATTGCTATTACTTTGAGTCTGTAAACAGTTAATGGGTCTTTCTCTTTCCCAGAAATGGCTGCCTTTCAGCACATTATATAGTGAGTGCTCCTACACGATTTATTTAAGTGTGTGACAAAGGGCACATTAAGAACCTTTTGTATTGAAAGGCATGATGTTATTTTAAGACATGTTTATTACTGCTTGACATTGCCAATGCAAAACAGACCTGGGGATGAGGATGGCACTGGCAATGAAAAATTGTTCTCAGGAACTGACATCTCTCCCTGTGTTGTAGAATTGACTCAATGGTCCAAGCAAACAAAGGGAAGGGCTTGCTTGAACTTCAAGCCAATTCAACCAAGGCTTGGGTAAATTCTAGGAATGTCCTTTCCAGTTAATCTACAAATACCACTACCTTTGTTCCAATTTAGAATCTTTGCCTTACCACCACCTGTTTTCCTACATCAGTACTATACTCCAAGCCAAATTAGAGTGTTTACACACACACACACGCAATCTTATTTTTTTTAATTTTATTTTATTATGTTATGTTACTCACCATACATTACATCATTAGTTTTTGATGCAGTGTTCCATGATTCATTGTTTGCGTGTAACACCCAGTGCTCTATTCAATACGTCCCTCTTTAACACCCATCACCAGGCTAACCCATCCCCCAACCCCCTCCCCTCTAGAACCCTCAGTTTATTTCTCAGAGTCCATAGTCTCTCATGGTTCGTCTCCCCCTCTGATTCCCGCCCCCCTTCATTTTTCCCTTCCTACTATCTTCTTTTTTGTTTTTTTAACATAATGTATTATTTGTTTCAGAGGTACAGGTCTGTGATTCATCAGTCTTACACAATTCACAGCAATCACCATAGCACATACCCTCCCCAGTGTCTATCACCCAGCTACCCCATCACGCCCACCCCCCACTATTCCAGCAACCCTCAGTTTGTTCCCTGAGATTAAGAATTCTTCCTATCAGTGAGATCATATGATAAATGTCTTTCTCTGATTGACTTATTTCGCTGAGCATAATACCCTCTAGCTTCATCCACGTCATTGCAAATAGCAAGATTTCGGGTTTTTTGATGGCTGCATAATATTCCTGTGTGTGTGTGTGTGTGTGCATATCACATCTTCTTTATCTATTCATCTGTTGATGGACATCTTGGCTCTTTCCATAGTTTGGCTATTGTGGACACTGCTGCTATAAATATTGGGATGCACGTACCCCTTCGGATCCCTACATTTGTATCTTTGGGGTAAATACCCAGTAGTGCAATTGCTGGGTCATATGGTAGCTCTATTTTCAACTTTTTGAGGAACCTCCATACTGTTTTCCAGAGTGGCTGCACCAGCTTGCATTCCTACCAACAGCGTAGGAGGGTTCCCCTTTCTCCTCATCCCCGCCAACATCTGTCATTTCCTGACTTGTTAATTTGAGCCATTCTGACTGGTGTGAGGTGGTATCTCATTAAGGTTTTGATTTGGATGTCCCTGATGCCGAGCGATGTTGGGCACTTTTTCATGTGTCTGTTGGCCATTTGGATGTCTTCTTTGGAAAAATGTCTGTTCATGTCTTCTACCCATTTCTTGATTGGCTTACTTGTTCTTTGGGTGTTGAGTTTGATAAGTTCTTTATAGATTTTGGATACTAGCCCTTTATTGGATACATCATTTGCAAATATCTTCTCCCATTCTGTCAGTTGTCCTTTGGTTTTGTTGACTGTTTCCTTTGCTGTGCAAAAGCTTTTTATCTTGATGAAGTCCCAATAGTTCATTTTTGCCCTTGCTTCCCTTGCATTTGGTGATGTTTCTAGGAAGAAGTTGCTGCGGCTGAGGTCGAAGAGGTTGCTGCCTGTGTTCTCCTTTTTGAGGATTTTGATGGACTCCTGTCTCACATTTAAGTCTTTCATCCATATTGAGTATATTTTTGTGTGTGGTGTAAGGACATGGTCCAGTTTCATTCTTTTGCATGTGGCTGTCCAATTTTCCCAACATTATTTGTTGAAGAGACTGTCTTTTTTCCATTGGACATTCTTTCCTGCTTTGTCGAAGATGAGTTGAGCATAGAGTTGAGGGTCCATTTCTGGGCTCTCTGTTCTGTTCCATTGATCTATGTGTCTGTTTTTCTGCCAGCTCCATACTGTCTTGATGATGACAGCTTTGTAATAGAGCTGGAAGTCCGGAATTGTGATGCCACCAGCTTTGCTTTTCTTCTTCAACATTCCTCTGGCTATTCGGGGTCTTCTCTGTTTCCATACAAATTTTAGGATTACTTGTTCCATTTCTTTGAAAAAAGTTGATGGTATTTTGATAGGAATTGCATTAAATGTGTATATTGCTCTAGGTAGCATTGACAGCTTCACAGTATTTTTTCTTCCAATCCATGAGCATGGAACGTTTTTCCATTTCTTTGTGTCTTCCTCAATTTCTTCCATGAGTATTTTATGGTTTTCTGAGTACAGATTCTTTGCCTCTTTGGTTAGATTCATTCCTAGGTATCTTATGGTTTTGGGTGTAATTATGAATGGGATCGACTCCTTAATTTCTCTTCTGTCTTGTTGTTGGTGTATATAAATGCAACTGATTTCTGTGCATTAATTTTATATCTACCACTTTACTGAATTCCTGTATGAGTTCTAGCAGTTGAATGGGTCAACCAGGAAATTAAAGAAGAATTAAAAAAATTCATGGAAACAAATGAAAATGAAAACACAACTGTTCAAAATCTTTGGGATGCAGTGAAGGTGGTCCTAAGAGGAAAGTATATAGCAATACAAGCCTTTCTCAAGAAACAAGAAAGGTCTCAAATACACAACCTAACCTTACACCTAAAGGACTTGGAGAAAGAACAGCAAATAAAGCCTAAACCCAGCAGGAGAAGAGAAATAATAAAGATCAGAGCAGGAATCAGTGAAATAGAAACCAAAAGAATAGTAGAACAGATCAACAAAACTAGGAGCTGGTTCTTTGAAAGAATTACAAGACTGATAAACCCCTGGCCAGACTTATCAAAAAGAAAAGAGAAAGGACCCAAATAAATAAAATCATGAATGAAAGAGAAGAGACCACAGCCAACACCAAAGAAATACAAACAATTATAAGAACATATTATGAGCAACTCTCTGCCAGCAAATTAGATAATCTGGAAGAAATGGATGCATTCCTAGAGATGTATCAACTACCAAAACTGAACCAGGAAGAAATAGAAAACCCGAACAGACCTATAACCACTAAGGAAATTGAAGCAGTCATCAAAAATCTCCCAACAAACAAAAGCCCAGGACCAGATGGCTTCCCAGGGGAATTCTACCAAACATTTCAAGAATAATTAATACCTATTCTTCTGAAACTGTTCCAAAAAATAGAAATGGAAGGAAAACTTCCAAACTCATTTTATGAGGACAGCATTACCTTGATCCCAAAACCAGACAAAGACCCCACCAAAAAGGAGAATTACAGACCAATATCCTTGATGAATGTGGATGCAAAAATTCTCATCAAAATACTAGCCAATAGGATCCAACAGTACATTAAAAGGATTATTCACCACGACCAAGTGGGATTTATCCCTGGGCCGCAAGGTTGGTTCAACATCTGCAAATCAATCAATGTGATACAATACATTAATAAAAGAAAGAAGAAGAACGATATGATCCTCTCAATAGATGCAGAGAAAGCATTTGACAAAGTACAGCATCCTTTCTTGATCAAAACTCTTCAGAGTATAGGGATAGAGGGTACATACCTCAATATCATAAAAGCCATCTATGAAAAACCCACAGTGAATATCATTCTTATTGGGGAAAAACTGAGAGCTTTCCCCCTAAGGTCAGGAACACAGCAGGGATGTCCACTATCGCCACTGCTATTCAACATAGTACTAGAAATCCTAGCCACAGCAATCAGACAATAAAAAGAAATAAAAGGCATCCGAATCGGCAAAGAAGTCGTCAAGTCTTTGCAGATGATATGACACTTTATGTGGAAAACCCAAAAGACTCCACCCCAAAACCACAATCATTTTTTTAAATATCTCTCAACAAGTAAAAATGAAGGTAAGCAATCACAACTTTTGTTTAATTTGGGGAAAAGGCGGGGCGGGGGGAGTGAGCTTTCTAAAAAGAAGCAATTAGTAATTCTTGATCAGCCTAATTAAGGAATAGTTGAATTTTCAAAAATATGTATGCTCTTGCCTATCCCACAACATATTACCTAAAGCAGCATATTCATACTGCACTGCCATGAAAGCCCAATGTGGAAGTAGTCTTGAAGGGACACCCAATATGAAGATGCAGCTCAGGAGCATGGTCCCCAATGAAAAATGAGTATGTCACCTAAACAAGCAATAAAACAAAATAGAATACACATATAGATTACCATTATCATGTTCTTAAAAATCCAATATATGTTATATTTTATAAAATTTTGACACATTTGTCATAAAATAAAAGGTAAAATAATTTGTCCAAGTTGTTATTATGGTAATTTTGGTTTTGTTCAAAGTAAAAACATACATATGAACACCATTTTTTCATATATTGAAACAATTAATTCACCAGAAAAGTCCTATAATTGCTTTCTACATTCTCCCCAGCACATCTTTTAAGTGATGAGTTCCTGGGAGCATTCTGTTGATGTGTTTTCATCATTTTCTGCATGCTACTGAGTCTGATAAGTGCCACCTTAAAGGCTGATGCTCCCTAGGAATTACACTCTGCCCTCCTTACTTTTCACCTCCCAGATCATCAGGATCCCAAATCTCAACTGCTGCTCCCAGTGCATGTAACTACAAAAACCCACACCTAAATTTGTAGTTGTTGTAGCTGCCTACCCACCTCCAAGTTCATATTTCTAATCTAATATGCTAACTTTCTCTCTAGATGCCCCAGTCTACCCACACAAACAGCTCTTTATGCTTTCCCCACTTTGGTCAATGGCATGTTTACCCAACCATAACCCTGAGAATTACATTAGCTAGCTCCTTGTTTTTTACCACCCACATTTAATTTTTCCTCCTTATTATCTTTATTATCCGACCCCTCCTCCGAAGTCCTACTACTCTTCAGGCTTTTATTATTCCTCATTTGTTGAATCACTGTAGATCCAAGTGCTCTCCCTGTGTCTATCTTCCCCAGCAACTGCCCTGTCTGCTCCCCCAGGGCTCTCAGCATGGTATCTCTCACTGCAGAGCTAACCACACTGTTCTGTGTGCCCTTTGATTCTTCCATGGTAGCTTACACCAGCTCATGTGGCCCACAGATGATCTGTTTGTTTGGCTAGCCCTTTTGGTAGTTAAAGTTAAAACGAACTGCTATTTAAATTTAGAGACTTCACACAAAATTTGAGATTTCAGCTTCTCTCAAAAACTCAAACAACATGGCAGCACTGAGCCCTGCATTCCCAACTTAATGGCAACCAGCTGAGGCTAAGTAGAAGGTGCTACATTTGAACAGTGGCTAATGGCCTCTCCAGTTCCCAAAAACTCATGTGATACTCATGCTTCTCCTAACCAAACCACCTTCCCCACCTATTTGACACGTGATGGTACAGGAGGTTGTCTGAGCTTATAACCTCTGGTCCACCCAGACTCTCTGGGGTTTGATCAATACAATCTTTTAAAATTATTCCTCTGGGTAAATCACATCACCTCTCAGTTCAGGTTTTTCACATATAAGATGAGAAGCAAAGACCAAGTGGCCCCAATTTGCTAACTGTAAGAAGGGGACTGCAAAAATAAATACCCTGACCTCACTTTTTTTCCTCTCTCTACTCTCCCACTAGGCTCTTCATTGCCTGAACCCAACCAGAAGCACAGAGATAGATGAATGGTTTAGAATAATTTAGAAATCAAAATAGTGAGGAAGCATCTAATTTATCAAAACCATGATTGTGTTCCCTGGTAGAAACCATCCTCTCTAGAACCTTAAAATTCATAAAGCCCAGGGTCACAGGGACAAAAGACAAAAATTCTACCAGTAGGTTATTAGGAAAAATAGTGAGAGAGACCAATCTCATCTCTGTCCCTTGGTTCCTAAACATATTCTATGTGGATGGAACCAAATATTAGCTGCTGGCTTAAGAAGTATTAATTGCATCCTATAGAATAGCACTGAACCTCACAAAATTTTTTTTTTCCTAGTTGGCACAGTAACTTAGCCTTCCTCATGCCATTGCACTGTTCCATCAAAATAATGGTTTTGGGAGGATGGAACACAAAGTAAGATCAGAGTGAATTCCATAGGCAGAAGTCCAAAGCCACACTTCTTTTGCTGTAAAATAAGTCTCCTGGTCAGAAGTGATGTTTTATATGCCATGGATAAGCAATCTGTAATCTATGAATCACGATATTGGCAGAAACCCTGAAGGCAGGGAAGGCAAATGTGTTCCTAAATAAGTCTGTCCCTAACAAGTACTACCTCCTCCTTGACAAGCAGGCTGCAAACTGTTCCCTTAGTAAGTGATATTGTCCATTGCTATGGTCAGGTTGGATACCCAGTGGAGGATCTAGAAGTCAGATCAGCCTTGGTGACAGGAGATCCATGTTGTTGAGCCTATGCATAACCTCCACTCTTGATGGCCATGACCACTTTTAGTGAACCCATGGAACGGCATGTCTGGGATATGAAGCTGACTGACATCCATGATGGGTCAAGTTGTCTATGTTATCATTAAGAGCCTCCTTCACAGATGAAGCCTTCTATAAGCATTTATGTCAGTCACAAATCACTCATTGCCCATTATAAGAGACCATCTGTATACATGTTCCCTAGACCTCTTTCATCAGTAATTTTCTAAATGTGTTCATTTTAAATCCACGACTAGTCCATCATTCCATTAGCCACCGTTCATGAATCAAGTACATGCATACTCAGGCCATCTTTACTTCCAGAATAGGTGTTTGATCACATGGATCACTTGAAGTCCTGCCCATTCTGGGGATTCCCTTCCACCACAGTTTTTCATAGCTCAGTAGTTGCCTCTTTTTGGCTCATGCCAGTTCTAACAGTATAAGGCAGAGGAGACAGAGTCCTGTTCTCCTAATATTTATGCCCCAAACTATCCAGATCATGAGATAACTTCTACAAGTTCTCTCAGATTTAAAATGAGCAAAGAATACACACCACCACCACCACCCTCACACATAAGCCCACACCAGCTTTGTCCCTGAACTAGAACTTCTTGTTTCAGAAACATTTTCTATAAGGCACCAAAGCTTGTAAGACTTAATAGTCAACTAGAAATTAATCTTTCAACAGTATTAGAAAGAGGCAGCAAAAACATTCTTTTAGATGTACAAATTTTTTTTAAAATTAAACTTTGTTTTAGAGCTGTATTAGTTTCCCTCCCCCATTTCTATTGTAAGTGAACTTACTCTTCTTACTGGAAGGGATAAAACTGATGGCAGGAAAAGCAAACAGCACTCACTCATGTAAACAATCTCACCTGTAATTCATTAACCCTGCTACCCTCAGCCTCCTAGAAAACGTGTCCCATTTATTAGCTTCCAATCCCAAGTTCATGTTTGTCTTTCAGTTCTGGGGCATTATTGGGCAGTAAAGAAAGGAGACACTCTATTACTGGTGACATCTTGTACATGGAGTTACCAATCTTACACGGATGGTATAGGCTGTTTAATGAACTCTTTCCATCTCTGTTGGATTAACCACCCCACTCTTCCCATTATTTGTATTTCCTACCTCCTGAAGAAAGTAGAAAAACACATATTACTGAGGCACTTCACTTTTATTCTCCCATCTAAAACAGGAGAAACAGAAACTAAAATAAGAATAGCTACTCAGAAATAACAATGCCCCCCAAAGTGTGGAATACAATTGTATTTGAGAGGACTCTAGTTAGTACGGAAGACTATCGGTATCAGGGAAATACTCTAACCAGGAAAATGATATTAAAAAATCATAATAAGAAAGTTATTTCCTTTCATGTTTTCCTTCAATTCTTTAATTCTATGAGGGGGAAAAATTCTCAATTTGGGGCTAGGGTTTCACACCTACTTTAATGCAGAGAAAGTAGGCATCATGCTCAGAACATTTGGTGGGCAACAACATCTAGATAGAATTTACAATTCTGTTTTTGTCGTCCATGTATGGCAAATGATACTGACTGCATAGTAGTGATAGTGAAATTTCTCTTGATTAACAAGTTCTAAAAGTAAGTTATTTTAAGTAAAAGTTTTAGGCAAATAATAGTACAGGCCATACATGAATACAATGGAAACCTCAGAATGGGAATACAAGAGAAAGAAATTCTGAGAACACTGCAAGAGAAAAAAAAATATCATAACTATTTATAACAGGACTTAGTCCAGAAGGTAGGATTCACTCATATATTGGTGTTTGTGTCTGGGCTGCATGTGTGTGCATAGGAGGGCAGTCGGGGTTCTGAACTTTCTTCTACTCCCCATTTCCACGTGATAAAAAGACTATATTATTGTCACATTTCCATTGTGTTAAATACATACATGTATATTGTGTTCAAAATGCATATATATGGTAACATTGGCTCTCAATATTGCTATAATAATATTTTTCAAAACTTGATATCTATGTGCATCATATTTTTACAGTTTTTACAATTGTATTTAATCCTGAAAGTTCCTTCTGAAATATCAGTTATTTCCTTCAATTAAATGCCTAATACATTGTTTTCTGAACATTATGTCCTCGAGTATTTCTGTCTCTCTCTGAATTATCTTCTATTTAGAACCTAGGCTTAATAAGCTCATTTTATTGTAAATGTGTTTGGAGATCTTGTTCTTCAGAAAGAATAGAGGTAATTGGCATTTTGTGTATAGGAATAGAAGAGCCTTCATTAAACTTCATTAGTTTTATTCAACCGAGATTAATGGTTAAAAATTTTATTTTGCTGCAATTATTTATATTTCTCTTATGCAGTCATATGCAAATTATATTATTTGTTAATTTCACATAAAACAACTATGTAAACAGATAAAGATGAAGGGCTTATACCTATTTAGAATAATTCATTTTTCATTTCACTATTGTTAAACATTTCTTTTACAGCATTCAAAACTGTAATAGAAGGATGTGATTACTTAAGGGTTATCACTTTGCCACTTTTTCACTTTCTGCCATTCCACTGTGTCTCCCAGCAATTATTACTACCTACTTCACTGGAAATGCTCCCCATAGGTCACTAAACCTTAAGGTGTCACAGATACTTGCTAAGGCACAGCACGTTATTTTCCTTCCTTGAATTCTTGAATTGGAGCTGAAAGTGCTATGGCTTTTGAACATAAATAATAGACAACTTTTAGGGTTGTTTTTGGATTACTGAGATTAAGATTTCACTCATTCTCATTAAAAAAAGACTTTTGCTGCATGTGCATAAACCCAAAGGGATGCTGAAAACTCTAAGAAACAGGTAAGTAATCACTGTAAACAGATGGACTTTGGCAAGTACTGAATTTTTTAAAGACAAAAAAGGTTGGTCAAGTTTATTCCCATGCTCAAATCTTTGATTCTCTAGTACAAAGGGCATTTTGTAAGACATTTCTTAAGCATAAAAATTTGCTTTGATATTGAACCTATGTTTGGAGTCCTACAGCTGTGATACCCTGGGACCAGGAATCACTTGTTTCCAATCATATAGATATTTTTAAACAAACACTCAGCAAGAACAACAACAGCATCAACAAAAAACATGAAGTTCAAGAGATTTTTTTTGCATACTATCTCTAGATGTACATTTTTTTTACTTACATGACAACTGATATCTGGCAAAAGCACATCATTTAGAAAATGGTTCATGTATAAAATATAACTTTTAAAAATTATATTAAAGATATAGTTTCTTGGGTGCCTGGGTGTCTCAGTCAGTTAAGCGTCTGCCTTCAGCTCAGGTCATGATCTCAGGGTCCTGGGATCCAGTCCTGCATCGGGGTCCCTGCTCAGCAGAGAGTTTGCTTCTCCCTCTCCCTCTGCCTCTACTCCCTGCTCATGCATTCACTCTCTCTCTCTCTCTTTCTCGCTGGCTCTCTCTCAAATAAATAAATAAAATCTTTAAAAAAAATACAGCTTCTTAAAATAATCTCTATTAAAGAAAAAATTTCTTTAAATCCTTTTTTTCTTTTATAATATCCAATGTTGAACTTTACATTTATTTTAAAATACAATCTTCCCTTATATATCTATCACAACTTACTTTTGGTTTTCAACTAGTTTTTCAACTTAAAATTCATAAATATTTTAAGGAACAAAGAAATATAGCTTTTGTAGTAACTGATGAAATGCTGAATAAGAAAGTACTTTTTTAGCATAAAAGAAATTTCATAATAAAATCATTAAAAGATTAAACATATTTGAATCCTATCAAAGTCTGTCACTTTTTCTCCAAGAAGACTCTTGCCATCAAGAAATTAAATAAAAACTTGAGACTATGTATCAGCCAAGATTTTGAGGCCTGTATACATGGAAAGACAAGTTTTCTAGAAAGAAATGTAATATAATCAACCTGACATCCAGATAGCTTCCAAGAAACTTTCCCTCTTAAATCTTATAATTAAATTAAAACCAAAAGCAAGTTGAATTATTGGCTAAAATGAAAGAAAACCCCAAAGGATTGAAATTGGCTCGACTTAACGTTATTGTAGGGTTTTACAATGCCATTTTTTACAAATATGAGAAAATAGTTTTTCAGGGCTTATAAAAGACAGAACATTTTGTTTTATGTCATTTATCTCCTGTTGAAAAGAAGACTTATGCTGCTAGAATACAAAGAAAATTATAAGGAAGGGATAGTGCCAATATAAATTATTCCAACCATTTAAAACTGTATTTGGAAAAGGAAACCTTACTTACTTCACCCTAGAAGTGAAAAGCTTCAATACAGAAATACAGCTAGTAAAAAAAGGGAGGGATGGATAACAAATCTTAAGAGACCATGCTACCCTGAAATGCTATTTGATATGGTGTTCACTTGTGAATGTGTGCTATTACTCTGCTTTTTTAATTGGTACCTGTCTTTTTGTCTTTATCAAAAGCAAATTTATCCATGTTTTTTTTTCACTTTTCTTTCTGTATGAGCTGTTTCATCATATGCTAATTAATACCCTGATAGTTCAATATCAGGCTGTGCGCTTCCAGTTCAAATCGTGGACTGAGCCAGGAATTTATCAACCTTCCATCCCAAAATCTGATTAAAATTTGAAAAATATTAATAGCAGTAGCTAAAATAACAGTAGCTAATTTCTATTGAGCACCTGTTATGTGCCAGGCACTCTTCTGCATGTATATCATTTAATCCTCAGCAATTTCCATTTTACAGATGAACAAATGGAGGCACCAAAAAGCTAAGAAATGTGTGTCAAGTCACAAAACCAGCATTTGCTAAAGTCAAGATTTTAATTCAGAGTCCATGAAGGGGGCACCGATGTTACACTGTCAGTAGAGAGAAGATGATGAGTAAGGAGGAGGAGGAGAAAGAGAAAAAAAATCAGTAAGAATGATAAAAATAAGAAATGGTTCTTTCAGTAGACCAAAAGTTTTGAAAAATTTCTGGAAGACAGAAAACAGATTGATGGAAGGAGTACAATCATAAGAACATAAGAACAGTGGCAGACTATGGGATAATCACCATCAGGATATTTAATTCAAGAAATGTCTATAATACAGCTACGCTAATGAGCCATTCTCTCTCCCAAAAAAACACAGTGAAGCTGCAGAACTTGTCCTCACTCTAAAGCAAGCTACTATATCAGTCAGGGTCCCACCAGGAAAACAGGAAGTATTTACACCAGAGGGAATTTAATGCAGGGAACCAATTACACAGGAGATGGTGGTGCTAAGAAGCCACACAGGGGATAGACGGCAAAAGGAGGAAGCAGGGTGGACATGGCATTCCTGAAGGCAAAGGGTCAGGTCACTCAACAGAGGCTTAGAGGCAGCCTGTCCAAGGAAAGCATAAGAAACTTCTGGAAGCACTGCCTGAGACAGACAGAAAGGAAGCAGGGAGTGAAGCCTTTTCATTTCCCTCCTCCATGTCCTAACCTGCCGCCTCTGTGTCCTTTTGGACAAATCCATCCAGAACCATCTTAGATGATACGTAGGAAACACAACCTGCCAGAGTCAGCTTTTCTGTGATACAGAACAGAGCAAGGGCAAGGAATAATTTGAGCACACAAGCTCCAGACCAGCATGGATATTTCTAAATAAAGTGAAAGACTATCCTGGCAAGCTGTCCCAGCAGGGGTGTGAGGGCCAGAGGTAAACACAACAGAGCCTGATATAACCCTGAACTCCTAACTTCATCAGTCATGGAGATCTGAGCTCACCTGTCTATTTGTTTCCCACACACTCTAAAGGGAAGCCCTTAGCCTCCCCGTTCCAGGGAGAGGCCTTCTGTATAAACTGGCCTACAAAACTGCCAAAGAATTACAATATTAGGTGCCTAGAATTATCATACTAGTCCTTCGTTCATAAATATGAAAGGACAACCTAGAGTCAACAAGCATCTGGGAAAAATGAACAATATTAAAGAGAAGAATCATGATAAATAAACACAACCCCTAATCCAATGACAGGCAGAAGAGAAATTTGAAATAATTCTAAATTACTGTCAGAGGAATTAGATAACACCTGCATCCATAAAACTAGAATATACTGCTATAAAAAAGAAGCAATCAAGGAAAAAGAAAATGTTCTTGGAAAGTAGGTCATAAAGTTATTAATAAAAATTTCAGATAGGCTGAATCACAGAATGAAGAAAGAGTTTGTGACATGGAAGCTAAGGCAGAATAAATCCCCTAGGACAAAAACAAAAACACAGAAATTGAAAATATAAGAAAAAAGTTAACTCCAATAGAAAAAGAGACAAAAAACTAAGAAAATAGTAATTGAAGAAAGTAGAAGAAAACTTTCCAAACTCAAGAAAGATACAAGTGTTTAGACTGGAAGGGCCTATTCAGCCGTAAGCAGAAACAATGAGAAGAAGATACACATCTCGACAATTTACTAAAATCAGTGAACAAAGAAAGAACCCTGAAAGCTTCCAAAATGTTAAAACTGGGTATCAACAAAGAAATAAGGATCAGATTTATATCAGACTTCTAATCAACTGGACCAAACACCTAAATAAAATGGAACAATGGCTTCAAAGTTTTGAGAGGAAATTATAGATATAGATACGGATAGAGATGCAAATATAGATACAAATACAGAGTCAAAAACCAGAAGTATATACACTATAATAATAAAAGAAAATTTTCTAGGTAAGGACTGGTAACCTCTTTGTGTTAACTCTTCACTGCATCTGGCACAGACCCTGGCACAGACAACTTGCTCAATCAATATTCTTGGCTCTATGAATGAAGTATTGTTGAATGGAATACAGAGGGGCTGCATAAGACCCTGAAGTCTTAAGTGGAAGCTACATATGTAGCAACCACCTCACTTCCACGAACCATTACAATTCAGTCAGTGTTATTCTCTTGAGGAATTCTTGCTTTCTGAGAATTGGGGTAAAAAATCCTCACATTTGATTAATTAATCTGGATGCCCTTGGACGCATTAGTTGAAGGCAAGCATAAAGCTGGCTTGTGCCTCTAAGGACATCTTGCCAGATAGTAGTACATCTTGTTACGGCAAGCTTCACCACTCAAAACTTGTCTTCGGTAATTTCACTGTCAAGGCAACAGAGGAAAGACTGGTTCCTCAAATTTGGCTGGTGTCTTTACGCTGACTGACCTTTTGAAGCTTACGCTACACCTTTGTTATGGAGGACCTGGGACCCCGTGAGAAGGCTGCTGTGCAGGTTCCTGGCTCTCGAATGCCATGTCTAATTGCAGCTGATTTTTATTAACTCAAGTAATTCCTCTGATACTACAAGAACCTGGCCAGTACATATTAAAAAGCACTTTATTATGTAGGAAATATATATTCATTGTATAAAATATAAAAAGTAGAGACCAGAAATTAAAAATTAACCATAGAATTCAATTACCCAGGAAAACTTACTGCTACCATTTTTATGTGTATTTTCCCCATATTTTTCTTATAAAAATAAAATTAAACTTTTCATTGAATATATCACTAACATCCTTCCATGTCAATACACATGCTTTTATGTCAGCACTTTTTAGTACTGTGGTTTATTATATGGATATATCAAATTAATATCAGCAGGATCCTATGGTCAGATATTTTGGATATTTGAATAGAAACAAAGCATTTCATGAAAGCAATATCTTAATTGACTACTAAGACTCTAGTAAATATCTTTCTGATTGTATCATTATACCTTTTTTTCAAATAAAAGTTTCCTTTCTTTCCACTATAAAGCAACAGTAATATATTTTGAAATAATACGACTTTTTATCTTCTAAAAGTCAAAATAATGCCTGTTCATAGTAGAAAATTTAGAAAATGCAGAAAAAATTCTTGAAAACAAAAACATCCTAATCTCACCACACACACACACACAAAATTGACCACTGTTAACATATTATTAAGTATTCAATCCTATCTGAAGAATTAAATTACACTCTATCTTTGGGATTAAGGGAATTTATTAACATATACTTTGTTGTTTTTCATGTTGTCCTATTTCTTCTATTTCTTCTTTGTTTTACCAAATTATACCCTCAAGCAATGATTTTAGGAAAAGACTATGTAGATAAATTTCCTGAGTCCATGTTTTCCAAAACTGTTTTTTATGTTGCCTTCACACCTAATATTTTAGGTGCAAAAGCCAATTTTATAATAATTTTCCTCAAAATAGAAAAGACTTGAGCTATATTTGGAACAATTAAAAAAACAGTTAACCAAGAAAAGCAGGAATAAAAGTATTCTGAAAATAAAAATACTAAGTGGTTCATTGCAAACGCATTTGAGGACTAAAAAAGATCTATTTACATCAGAAAAAAAAATCCTAAAATGGAGGAGCAGAAGATAAGGTCAAAACATAATTAGAATATGAACATCTTGAGAGACAGGTAAAGATTTTTGCCAATTTATTCAAAATTCTTGGGAGGTATAAAGGATATGAAGTGAGAAGGACTTTCAGATAATGCCCAGCATATAGTAGGAACTTATTATTTGTTGAATGAATGGAGAAAGTTTGACATTAACCAAATCATTAGGTTAAAAGCGTCCACACTAGAGAAAATGGTAATGAAAACAAATGAGATATTCATTAATCATGTGTTAGTTTCAGACAGGACGTACTAAAAGGCAACAGACAGTATTTGCCCAAGTATCTGAATTTTCCTACAGCAATGATGGATGTGAAATAGTTCACTCATTCTATCACCTAGAACAGTGTCAGAGAATTGTAAAATAGCTTTTTTTTAGGTGGGAATGTCCTAAGACATTTGTCTTCTGAGTAGCATGTTCTAACTTCAAATGTCTCTTTCCCAGAAGCGAAAAATTTGTATCAGGGTACTAAAAGGCCTGTAATAAAGTCCTTTAGTTATATTAAAAATCAAGATTCCTGGTCTTTTGTCTATCTCTGCTTCATTCTCCCATGTGGCCTTGAGGAATTCAGTCAGTAGGGTTGTGTCCTAAAGCTAACTTCCTAATGTAGTGCCCAGCACCACACAGGCTCTCAATAAATATTAAGAGGACAAATATATTTACATAAGCAAATTACTAAGTACATTAATTGCAGAGAAGTAGTTCCATCAAACAATTAAGCCCTTGAGTTTCTATAACACTTCTTATTTCCTGCTGGCACTTTCATGTGTATTTTCTAATGAAATACAATGCATTGCGTATGGATATTTCAACTGTCATTAATAAGAAAACCTAATTCAAACTGGCCAAACAATAATAAAATCCAAAGTTTCTAAAAATATTAAGATTTTCCAATGTTGACTACTCTGGAAACTTAACGATGTCAAGAATCCTGATTCTCTGCTCTACTTTCCAGAGTTAACTTCATCATAACTGCTTTTCTCAGAGGACCACTGCCAAAAATAGAACTGGAGTTACAGCCTTCCTCATGTCCAGTTGAAAAGAGTCTCTTCCTCAAAAGTTCTTTCAGATGATGAAGGAAAAAGTTTCCCAGAAATCCCTCATTGAGACACCTTTTGCCCCAAATCATATTACATGTCTATTCCTGAATCATTCACAGCCCAAGGGGCATGAGTGCTCTCATTTGTATTAACCAATCAGAGCGAACTGTGGACTTGCTGTGTATTGTGTGTGTGTGTGTGTGTGTGTGTGTTTAGTGGAAGGGGGATGAGAGGATACCAGAACAAAATCAGAACCATTTAAGCTAAAGGAATGGAGGAATGGATGCCAGAGAGACATTCAACAACCATCCATTTCAGTCATTTCCCTTCTAGCTAATATTAGAACTCTGAAACTGCATGCCATACTAGAAAATGTCATAGACTGATAGAACTTTAGACATGGAAGGACCAAACAAGTGCTTTAGTTTAATCCTCTTTTTCACAACTGAGGAAGACTAAGCCTTAAGATCTTGAGAGGTCAAGGGATGCCTGGGTGGCTCAGTCGGTTAAACAGCTGTCTTTGGCTCAGGTCATGATCCCAGGGTCTTGGGATCAAGCCCTGCATAGGGTTCCTTGCTCAGCAGGGAGCCTGTTTCTTCCTCTGCCTGCCGCTCCCCCTGCTTGTGCTGTCTCTCTCTCTCTGACAAATAAATAAATAAAATCTTTAAAAAAAAAATCTCAAGAGTTAAATGCCTTACTCTAGGTCACCAGATAATTAAAACAGAACTGACAATAATACTCAAATTATTTAATAGCCAAACATATGCCCTGTGATATTCCTCTTCAAAAATTAGAATGATGACATTCTAGATAAGATAGGAATGTCAATAGACTAATGAAAATATCTACAGCAGTTAGTGGGTAAAATTATAAATAACATTAATGATTAGAGTAGTAATTATTTTTAAACTAGGTAATTATTAATGGATAAACTTTATTGTCAATTGTTTATTATCAGTGTACCATAAAACTTAATTTCTAGGGGGCGCCTGGGTGGCTCAGTTGGTTAAGCGACTGCCTTCGGCTCAGGTCATGATCCTGGAGTCCCGGGATCGAGTCCCGTATCGGGCTCCCTGCTCGGCGGGGAGCCTGCTTCTCCCTCTCCCGCTCCCCCCTCTTGTGCTCTCTCTCTCTCACTCTCTCTCTCTCAAATAAATAAATAAAATCTTTAAAAAAAAAAAAAAACTTAATTTCTAGGAAAAAATTCCTAGGACTCCTTTTCTACTGCAAAGAACTAGCCACATTCTAAGAAATGCTGTATCATTGGATCCCATCCAAATCAAGAATGAGAAGAATGGGCAGAATTTATAACTAGCAGAACTTGAATATGTGTAAAGTAGGAAAAGTATTAAGCATTTTATTATTTCTTTTTAATATGATGTTGTTGACACCCGATGTTACAGTAATTTCAGGTGTACAACTTAGTGATTTGACAAGTTTTTAGTCTCTACATCATTTATTTCTGCTCTGATCTTTATTATTTCCTTTCTTCTACTCACCTTGGGCTTTATTTGTTCTTTTTCTAGTTCTTTTAGGTATAAGTTTAGACTGAGTTTTTTCTTGCCTCTTGTGGTAGGCCAGTATTTCTATATAATTCCCTCTTAGAACTGTTTACACTGTGTCCCAGAGATTTTGGACCACTGTTTTCATCCTCATTCGTCTCCATCTATTTTTTTAATTTCTTCTTTAATTTCTTAATTTACTATTGGTTGTTTAGTGTCATGTTGTTTAGTCTCTCATGTTTGTGTTTTTTCCAGTTTGTATGTGTGTGATGTATTTCTAGTTCATACCATTGTAGTCAAAAATATTCATGGTGGGATGTCTGGGTGGCTCAATCAGTTAAGCGTCTGCCTTCAGCTCAGGTCATGATCCCAGGGTCCTGGGATCGAGCCTGGCATTGGGTTCCCTGCTCAGTGGGGAGTCTGTTTCTCCCTCTCCCTCTGCCTGCTGCTCCCCCTGCTTGTGCTCTCTCTCTCTCTGACAAATAAATAAATAAAATCTTAAAAAAAGAAAGATTCATGGTATGATTTCAATCTTCTTAAATATATTGAGGCTTGTTTTATGGCTTAATATGTGATCTATTCTGGAGAATGTTCCATGTATTTTGTTGCTTGGGGATGAAATATCCTGTATATATCTGTTAAGTCCATCTGGTTCAATATGTCATTCAGAGACATTGTTTCCTTATTGATTTTCTGTCTAGATGATTTATCCATTGATGTAAATGGAGTGTTAAAATCCCCGCTATTATTATATTACCATCAATTTTTCTCTTTATGTCTGTTAATATTTGCTTTATGTACTTAGGTGTTCCAGTGTTGGGTTCGTAGATATTTACAATTGTTATAACCTCTTTTGGATTGATCTCTCTATCTAGGTAATGTGATTTTTTGTCTCTTGTTACAGTCTTTGTTTTAAAGTCTATTTTGTCTGATATAAGTATTGCTACCTTGGTTTTTTTTCATTTCCATTTGCATGGTGAATGTTTTTCCATCCCTTCACTTTCAGTCTGTATGTGTCTTTAGGTCTGAGGTGAGTCTCTTGTAGGCAGCATATAGCTGGGTCTTGTTTTTTATTCATTCCACCATTCTATGTCTTTTGATTGCAGCATTTAGACCATTTACATTTAAAGTAATTATTCATAGGTATGTACTTATTGCCATTTTTAAAATTTGGTTTTTGGTTGTTTTTGAGGTTCTTTCTTGTTCTTTTCTTTTTCTCTTGCTCCCTTTCTTTGTGGTCAGTGAGTATCTGTAGGGTTTGTTTGACTTTCTTTCTCTTTATTTTTTGTGTATATATCATAGGTTTTGGATTTGTGGTTACTATGAGGTTTGTATATAACATCCTAAGTAAATAGTAGTCCATATTAATTTGATGATCATTTAAATTCAATCATATTCTCAAAAAAAAAGAAAAGAAAGAAAAAAACAGATAAAGAAAAATCTTTTTTCTTTCTCTTCTCTTCCCTTTTACTCCCTTCTCCATATTTTATGTATATGTTGTCATATTTTACATCATTTTATTCATATTTTTCTTATATCTAATTATAGCCATTTCTTTTCCACTTAAAGAAGTCCCTTTAACATTTCTTGTTTAGGGGTGATAAATCCTTTATCTCTTACTTTTCTGAGAAACTCTTTATTTCTCCTTCAAATCTGAATGATAACCTTGCTGGGTAGAGTATTCTTGGTTGTAGGTTTTTCCATTTCAGCACTTTGAGTATATCACACTCCTCTTTTCTGGCCTGCAAAATTTCTGCTGAAAAATCAGCTGATATTCTTACAGGTTTTCCCGTGTAGGTAACTTTTTGTTTCTCTCTTGCTGATTTAGGATCCTTTATCTTGATCTTTTGACACTTTAATTATTGTGTGCCATGGTGTGGACTTCCTTGGGTTCTTCTTGTTTGGAACTCTTGGTGCTTCTTGGACTTGGATACTAATTTCCCTCCTTAGGTTAGGGAAGTTTTCAGTTATTATTTCTTTAAATAAGCTTTATACATCTTGCTCTCTCTCTCCTTTTCTGGGACCACTATAATGCAAATGTTTGTTCACTTCATATTGTCCAAGAGCTCTCAATCTATCCTCATTTCTTCTCTTTTTGCTATTTAGCTTGTGTGTTTTCCATTACCCTCTCTTCCAGACCACTGATACATTATTCTGCATCCTCTAATCTACTGCTGATTCCCTCTAGTTTGTTTTTTTTTTTAATTCAGTTATTATATTCATCAGCTCTGATTGGTTCTTCTTAATATTTTCTATTTCTTTATTAAGTCTCACTGAGTTCCCCCATTCTCTTCTCCAGCCCAATGAGTATCTTTACAATCATTACTTTGAATTCTTTATCAGGCATATTGCTTATCTCTGTTTCATTTAATTCTTTTACTAAAGTTTTTTTCTTTTTCTTTCTTTTGGAGCATATTCCTTTGTGTCCTTATTTTGCTTGACTTTTTGTGTTTGTTTCTATGGGTTAGGCAAAATGACTACTTCTCCTAAAGCTGAAGGAGTAGTCTTCTGTATGGTGAACCCTATACAGACTCAGTGTGCTTGGTAACTATTGCTGGCTGGCTGAACCTATAGCTGTATATGCTAGTCACTCTTTTAAACCATAGCTTTTTACAGAGAGAATAAAGGAAAAAAGAAATAATAATAATAATGAAATGAAAATAATAAAATAAAAGAAGGAAAAAAGAAAAGGAAAAAGGAGAAAAAGAAAAATGCAGGGCACCTGGGTGGCTCAGATGGTTAAGCGTCTGCCTTCGGCTCAGGTCATGATCCCAGGGTCCTGGGATCGAGTCCCGCATCGGGCTCTCTGCTCCTTGGGAGCCTGCTTCTCCCTCTGCCTCTCTCTCTCTGTCTCTCATGAATAAATAAAATAAAATAAATAAAAAATAAATGCAAAAGAGTAAAAGAAAAAAGAGAACAAGAAAAAAACAAAAAGAGAAATTTTTAAAAAGTAAGATAAATTTTTTGAAGTAAAATAAAATAAATCAGTTAAAACACACACACACACACACACACACACACCTGTGGCTGTTTTCATGACCCAGGACCACAGGGCAGCTGATGTCAGCTTGGGGACCCTGGGCACACTGAAGTCGAAATCTCTGATCACGAGACCTGACTTTATGGCACCAAGACTGTCCATTATAGTATGGGAATCCTCCAATTATGGCATCTGAACCTACCCCTTATGCCAACCAGGTCCTGCTCCAGTCTGGGCTTTTAAGGTGGAGGGGGAAATAGTGTTCCCACAGTTCCTCTGCCCTTTTGAACTGTGGCTTTTTTTTTCTGTGTCCCAGTGCAGCTAGGGCTGGTGTGGGCTTGTGGACCCTAGGCTCACAGAAGTCACAAGCTCACTAAGACAACTGGACCCACCCATTATGTCATCTGGACTCTGCTCCAGTCTAGGCTTTTAAGGTGGGATGGGATTGTAAACTGTGTTGTTCTCCAGTCCCTTTGACCTGGAGAGCTTTCCCACAGCTCCTCCACTGTTTGGCAGAGTTCTAGTGTTGTCTCTTTTATATGTTATTTCAAACCTACAGCAGGACTCAGGCAAGTTTTTTTGTTTTTGTTTTTGTTTTTCTGTGCCCAAGGACAGAGGGATCTGTTCCTGTTCCCCCAGTGCTATCTCTCTCCAATGCCATTCACAGTATTGGGCGGCGGGGGGGGGGGGGGCGTTCCTTTTGTTATCATGTCTCCATCTCTCTTGCTGTTCTCTTGCTATTCCCTCTGTCTTGGTTGTTCAGTAGCTATTCAGTCAACCCTCAATTCTTCTTCAGGAAGAATTGTTCTATTAATAGGTATAGTTTGGCTTGTTCCATGGAGGAGGTGAGTTGAGTCTTCAAACATTGCCATCTTGAACTGGCTTCCTTAAAGCATTTCATTTTACAATGAACCCAAACATTTCATTTGAGATTATGTGTATAGTTTTCCTATTTTCAAGACCATTCTAAAATTTTCTGTATTGTAAGAGCCATTAAAATTAATGTACATTAAATATGAGTCAGGAAATTATGTCAAAGAGGCTCTGACTTTTATTTTATTTTTTTTAAAGATTTTATTTATTTATTCATGAGAGACAGAGAGAGAGAGAGAGAGAGAGAGAGGCAGAGGGAGAAGCAGGCTCCCAAGGAGCAGGGAGCCCGATGTGGGACTCGATCCCAGGACCCTGGGATCATGACCTGAGCTGAAAGCAGACGCTTAACCATCTGAGCCACCCAGGTGCCCGAGGCTCTGACTTTTAAATGTATATGTTTTCCTAGTCACAAAATAGCAGAAGTGCAGAAATTACTTCCATGTATAAAATAAAAAGTTTATTGTATAGGAAAAAAATTCATCCTTGTCTTAATTTCTTTTCTATTTCTGACATAACGGAACCATATGTTGCTTTCTAGAACTGTAATACCTCTGTCACCAATGATAATTGCTAATGTGTCTCAACCTTTCATGAAGCATTAACAGGATTCTAAGAAATAATCATTAAAATATTCCAGAAACAAACATGTGAGATGAATGAAATTAGCCATTTCCAAAGAAGAAAGGACTAAGAACACTAACTATAGCTTTTAAGCCATTAAAACTTATATTCAATTACATTTATTGTTATGGCCCCTGGCCAGTGAATTTTTTAATGCACAACCTCAAATTAGGAAATATTTACAGGAAATATTTTATGTGACATGAAATCAGGCATAAAAATTAAGTCACCATGCAAGAGAGCACTGGTTTCCATTACTTTGGACATAGCTGTCAAATAATAACTTATATCCTAAGCCAGAAGACATTAACATCAATTTTCCCATTATTCATCCTCTGCTTGATATTTTTGCGATGATAAGATGCAAAAGCATTTAAAAATACACATTAATCCTCTGATAAAATTCTAATAATGAAAAATTAAAGGTCGATCATTTAATGGTGCAAGTTAACCTATATTTTTTGAAGGAGAAAAGAAGAAACATCAACTATAAATTAAAAATGTTTCAAGATAAATTAGGTGGTATTACAATTATATAATTATAATTATAATTACATAATTATAATTTCAAGTTATTTTTGTATTCTAAGATAATCCTAGACATGTTTATGCTATTCTGGAACCATTTCCCCAATGGTTTTTGAATTTCATAGTTCTTATATGTTGATATTTCAACTTATTGCATGTTGCTGATTATTTAGTAGTTATTACATGTTGAAGTTTCAAGCCTACAGCAGGATTTAGGCAAGGGAAATAGCCACTTACAAGTATAATTCTTTTACTTTTTTTATGATTTATGTTTTTTTAGAGAGAGAGAGAGAAGGCAAGCAGGGGAAGGGCAGAGGGAGAGAGAGAATCCTGAAGCAGATTCCCTGTTGAGCATGGAGCCCAATGCAGGGCTCAATCCCAGGACCCCAAGATCATGACCTGAGCCAAAATCAAAAGCTGAGCGCTTAACCAACTGAGCCACCTGGCACCCATACAATCATAATTCTTAATGTATACATAAAATAATGTAAATATTTCCAGCTGTACACACCTTGCTTTTGAAAGTGTTTTGTGAATTAACATTCACATTTGTTCAACATTTGTTCAGCTTTGGCCAACAAAGGTGTTGTATTTGGAAACTCAAATATATTAAGAAAGTAATGCCTTCGAACTACTTTTCTCAAGGCTTAGCAATCACTTTACTACCCCCAATTACATGCCTAGCAGGTCAGTTATTTTAAGGGTCCCATTCTACAAATTAGGAGACTGAGAACAAAAATAAATCAGCCTTTATTAATCAAAATTCAGACCTGAAATATCTAAGGATCAACAAGAACAACAGAGAACCACAACATGGGCTTTAGAAAGGTAATGGGAGTAATATTTTTGAAATATCTTTCGGTGTATTTTGCCTTCTTAATTAGATGGTCTCTTTCTCCATAACCATTGTAGTATTACTGGTTCAGGTAGAAAGCAATTACCCCAGCACCTGGGAAGAAGCATATGATGCAAAGGAAATAATGTTTGTCAAACCATCTCATTTTCCTCCTTTGCATACAAGAAAACTCCCATTCCCAGCTCCCACACACTTATATCTAGGTGAGACTATGTATCTAAGATGGAGTCAGTAAAGAATATCAATTCTAGTCCTCACCATTACATACCCATTAAACACCCCTGAAACCTTTCACACACACTCTTTACTCTCCATATTGTTAGATGTGAAAAATGTTGAGGTTGTAGAGGCACATGAGAGTTAGAGAGCTCATCCCCCGAGCTGAAGGTATGAAGGGAGACACCTACAGAAGATCTCCCTTCCTTTCCCCACTAACCACCACTAGTCTTTGCATGTGTGAAAAACAAAATTTTATTGCGTTAAACCTCTGGTTTTCATTATACTAATACATATTATATAAAAGATCCCCCTTGACAGGAAACCCACAGGTTGTAGGAATAAAAAGTAGAGAGAAGGAAAAAAAAAAGAAAGAAAGAAAAGTCCCTCAAGAGCCAACTATGAGGGGCACCTGGGTGGCTCATTCAATTAAGCATCTGCCTTTGGCTCAGGTCATGATCCCAGGGTGCTGGGATGGAGTCCCACATCAGGCTCTCTGCTCAGCCGGAAGCCTGCTTCTCCCTCTCCCTCCTGCCTGCTGCTATGCCTACTTGTGATCTCTCTCACTTTCTCTTTCTGTCTAATAAATAAATAAAATCTAAAAAAATAAAAAATAAGAAGAGCCAACTTTGAGGGACTAAAGCCCAATATTAATCTGCCGAAATGAATGTGACACTCTCTACACAGGCAGAGAAACTCACATATTATAAAGTCCATAGATTGACCTGGATTATTTCAATGCATTCCTCTTTTACTTAAGGAAGCAGTAATGAAGGAAAATGTGTGTATGTAACAAAACAATGAAGAACAGCTGAACATTTAGATAAGGGATTAAACCAATGCAAAATGAAAACGCAGTGCTTTTACAGTTCTATTATTATATAAAATGTTCCCACTAATGAAAAAGGAACATGAAAAAAAATGACAAGACTATGGGGATTACTGAAAACAAAACAATTAAAAATGAACATTTTAGGCATTTACTTTTAAATAATACTAATTCATTCTCGGTATACAATAACACATGAAATAAAATTTAATTACCCCCACTGCAAAAATAAACAAGTTCAGACAGTCATCCTTTATCTGCAGACCCAGTCAGAGCATTTGGTCTCAGTCCAGAGTTTAATACTTCCAATACTCTTCAAGTGAGGGTACACAGGCCAAATGCTCACTCTATTTCAGGATTTGGGTGCTCAGTCAGGCAAGGCATAAATCCCCGGGGCAGGCAATATAAGTGGTGAAAAAATCAAAACAGAACTTGAATTCCTTCAAGCTGATTTACCCCACAGAAACACTTAGGGTAGAAGGAAGAAATACATTACATGCTATTTCACTTTGGTTTATTTTTGGCACTTGAGGTTTTTGTTTTGCCCTGTATTTATGTATGTATGTATGTATGTATGTATGTATGTATGTATGCATGTATAAGGTTTAGAAAGTTCTGAGAACTGGTACCCCACTTTCATATTTTTGGTGCTTTCTCCTGGTTGTTTATGTGTTTGGTCAAAATCTAATCAAATAACAAGTTACTTCCCAGTTCCCATATTTAGAAGAAAGAGGATGAATCCATGTGATTTAGAGTAGATGGAGTTTGGGGCTAATTCCTTAAATGATTCTGGCACTTTGAAATTGCTAAATCTATCTTCAGTGTTACTCTGCATTTCTGAAACTACATGTTATTATGTTAAGACTTTGCTTCAAAGGTCTTATTGATATGTTTGGATTGATTGTGGCATAAAATGTACATGTGTCCATATAGTACTTGACACTGTAAATTATTTTTCTCTTTAAACCGCTTTAAACCTAAACCTGTGGTTAAGGTTCACACTCAGCTGTTCCCAGGAAGCCTGGTGAATGCAATGCCTCATTGATGTTTTTCTTTCCTTGCTTTATGTCATATATAACTTGTTTTACTAGAACATCTTGAGCAGGAAGTGCACTGTCAGGACACTATTAAAAAGGTGGTGGTGCTGGGGCGCCTGGGTGGCTCAGTCGTTAAGTGCCTGCCTTCGGCTCAGGTCATGATCCCAGGGTCCTGGGATCGAGCCCCGCATCAGGCTCCCTGCTCGGCAGGAAGCCTGCTTCTCCCTCTCCCACTCCCCCTGCTTGTGTTCCCTCTCTTACTGTCTCTCTCTCTGTCAAATAAATAAATAAAATCTAAAAAAAAAAAAGTGGTGGTGCTGATCGGATATAAATAGGGAGGGAGATGAGAAGAACGAATCAAGTAGTTAAGGAGATGAGAGGGAAATGTCGAAGACAGTTAAAATTTAAGTGACAATATGGGAGAACTTAGTTACAATTGGTCCATCCCTGATATTCTAACCCAAATGCCTGGCACATAGTAGGCATACAATAATATAATGTGAATTATTACCATAATTAATAATTCTCAGAACAAAACATGGTGGAAAGACCAAGATCAAAAGCTAACTCGACCAATTACCATATGTATGATTTTGGGTAGCTTCCTTGATCTTCTGAGCCCCTGTTTTTCATTAATAAAAGAATGAAAATCACATCCACCAAAAACTTTCACTTTTGTAAAAGTTGGAAGAGACAATTTATGTCAAGCATCCAGTAAATATCAAGAACTAGTAGGCAATCCATAAATGATCAATTATTATTGTTTTCTCAACAAAAATACTGAAGCCAAAATACACTTTCGAAAAGAGGGAAAAAGTCATTGAAAGTTGTGCTCATTTAAATATAACTTGTTAAACGTTTCCTGCTAAACAGGTTTCATAACCATTTCCTGTTTTAAAAATGGCTTTCCAATGGCATGAAACAAAAAGTAATGACTATGGCTGCCAATTTTCACATCTGGACATCATGGAATGTTAGATGGTCCTTATATTGGTAATTGTTTTCTCTATGGTTCAGTGAAATTACCCTATCAGTTATTGTTTATTTGAAATAAAGGAAATTATGCAGTCGGTAATAGTGTTACTTATGCTATTTAAAAACATGATTGTTTATATATCTTAAAGCACTGATATATAACTTGTCATCTTTTATAAACTTAAAACAGAGGTAGCTAGTCCCTTTTTAGCACCTAAATAACTTTTTTTTCCCCCCAAATCAATATGGCTACATCCACCAGATTTGGCAGAATCAGTCCAGTCCTGGTCACTATTGAGTCTGGCACCTTCAAGATTATGCATGGACCCTGGGAATTTATGTGGCTCCAGGAGACCAGGGAACCTGAACTTTGGTGGTCACCACCTTTACTACAATTTCATTTATTATTGTTACCTTCTGGTCCTTCGCTGTATCTCCAGATAGGTCAGAGAGGTGCCTTTGATAGTTATCCATAGCCACAGGGGCATCTCACACGCTGCTCCCCAGATTTCTCCCAATAAATACACACAACTATTCCCTTCATTTAGAAAACACATCCTAAATATCTCTTAGAAATTTACAAAACCCAAACCCTCCACTCTCCCATCCCTTCCCCAAATGGCCTACATAGGGCTTGTAGGTTTACTGCCTTTGAAACATGAAATAGCTTTAATTTCCCTTGGGACAAGAGATCCCAGAACAAATTGGCAAGACTATTTTCTGAAGGTGGTGTGTTGGGTAATGTCAGGGACAGAGAGAAGAAAATTATTACTATTCATTCAACTTCTCATAGAACGAAGAACAAAGCCGAAGTTAAAATCTCAGTAGTATACCCTTCTAATAAATTATATAGAAGATGAAAAAGCAGCCTTGAGTAAATGGAAGAGAACAGAACAAGACTCATAGACAGACCGGAGTTTAAGATCTCTAAGTCCACATGACCCAGCAACCCCACTCCTAGGTATAAACCCAAAAGAAATGAAAACATTTGTCCACACAAAAACTAAATTATTATTCATAGTATTATTATTCACAGTATTCTGACGATGGAAACAACCAAATTTTCATTTACTGATAAATAGTTAAACAAAATGTAGCATATCCATACAACAGAATATTATTGAGGAAAAAAAAGGAAAGAAGTACTTATGCATATTACAACATTGATGAACTTTAAAAACATTATGTTAAGTAAAAGAAGTCATTCAAAAATACCTCATGTTGTATGATTTCATCTATATAAAATATCTAAAGTAGGCAAATTGATAGACACAGAAAGTAAATTAGTGGTTGCTTACAGTCAGCAAGGTGCAGGGCAGGGGGTGAGGGGGAGTGGTGATAGGTGGTGGAGGAATGAGGCAGGACAACTAATCTGGGGGATGATGAATATGTTCTAAAATTAGATTGTGAGGGTGGGAAAGTCATTGAAAGGTGTTAATATCATTTCCCACTTCAAATCAGCATCTGGGTGGAAAATTACTTAGCAATGGACAAATGCATGCAAAAAAATCACATCAATAATATCTAAAATCAACAAAATTTTGGAACTCATTATTATGATTTATGACCAATTTGTGTTAGTAGCCAATGTGTGTTACAAATTACAGTAAGTAATTTAATTTACTCAGAAAATGAAAGAAATATATGTGCTGATATACACTGATTTATATATTAACAGGAGCTATATCTCAATGTACTTGTATTTTTATAGGAATGTACTCTTTCAGAAAATACAAAACATTGGGGCACCTGGGTGGCTCAGTCGTTTAAGCATCTGCCTTCGGCTCAGGTCACGATCCCGTGGTCCTGGGATGGAGCCCCGCGGCCGACTCCCAGCTCAGTGGGGAGTCTGCTTCTCCCTTTCCTCCCTCCCCTTGTTCTCTCTCTCTGTCTCTAAAATAAATAAATAAAATCTTTAAAATATATATATAAAAAACATTAACAAGGTACAACGTCTACACATTTCCTTAATGTGTGACTATCTCCAAAAAAGATAGTGACTTCTACTGGATCAGCGTGGGTCACATGTCCATCACTGAACCAATCACTCTGCTCTAAAGGATGGCTTATGCTGATCGGTAGGGCCTGGGTCATTTGACCATTCTAGAGCCAATGGATGAGGTCACTTCACTAGGACCACAGAGACTGAGATAATAGCAAAGACATTTTTTCCAAAGTAATATCAGAAGAGAAAATGGTTGCCAAGCAATAAAGAAAAACAGAAGCCAAATATAACTGGAAAAAAAATTGCCTTTATTTATGTTGCAAGGGATGACAATTTATCAGGCAATAGGCTCATGTAATTGGTTTGGTTGTGACTACAGATGTCCTTAATGTGTAAAATTGGGACCCATCTATACTTCAGCACATCACTATCAAATTCTTATAATTTACTAAATAAAGGAATACAATTTACAAACTGGAAGGACTTCAAATTCATTTGTTCCAAATTCCATGTCTAATAAATAAAAAAGCTAAAGCACAGAGAGACGGACTCATCAAAGTCACATACATCATGGCATGATAGAGACTAAATCCAGCTTCCTCCATGCCTCCAAGTGAGTTAAATGGCATTTAGCATGAACTCAAATGACTGTAATACAATGATGAAAACAGCAAGTGCCATTAGAAAGGTACAAATAGAGTGCTCTAAGAATTCAAATATAGTAATCATCTTTGGAAAGGAGGCAGACCATGCATTTCATCTAGATAGCTCAAACATACCCCTTTGGATGCTCAAACCTATTTTTTATATCATTTTATGTAAATTTTTGAAAACTATATTAAATTCTTCTCTGCCTTTTTAAAATAGCAACTGCTGAACATAAATTGGCCTTTTTGATAACTGTGCCATCATTATGAATCATTATCATTGCGTAATTCTGTAAAACACACACAGTTCTGTGTTTGTGTTCCTAATTTTTTGCTTCCCCCTTCCTTACCTAATAAACGTCACTTCGTTACTGCCAGTTTGTTTGCTTATAACGTTCCCTTGCCCCTTTCTAATTTGTTACTTCTAATCTACTTTGCGCTGGGAAACCAGAAAACCCACAATTATTATGACCTCAGTGAAGTAAGAATAAACAATCTCTACGTGACAGCACATAAGCCTTTAAGAAGGGAAGTCCATGGTTTTAGTCTGGGGACATAGTCTATTTTGGGTACACAAGGACCTTTTTTTGCTTACTTGTAAGTTTGCATTACAGGGAACATAGGGTGCTGGGAGTCTGTAGGACATTACTGTGTATGAATTGTGTAAAGATCTACTAACAAGGGGTTTAACCAACGATGCCACATTGCTGTGCTGCCAGGTGAATGGAGCTGTTGTGGCGACCGGCTCAGGCAGAAACACCTTCCAGGCACATTCCAGGAAAGCTCCTAGAATACTGGCCATGGTTGGAGCTTGTTTAACTGTGAGCCTAGAGTTATTTTTTTTTTTTTAAGATTTTATTTATTTGTCAGAGAGAGAGAGAGAGAAAGCACAAGCACGGGGTGCGGCAGGCAGAGGGAGAAGCAGGCTCCCTGCTGAGCAAGGAGTCAGATGGAATGAGGACTCAATCCCAGGACCCTGGGATCATGCCCTGAGCAGAAGGCAGGCACTTAACCAACTAAGCCACCCAGGCATCCCTCTAGAGTTGTTTTATATCCCAATTTCTATTGGCAAGAACATAACCCTCCATCCAGATTCCCCTAAAGTGCTAAATCACTCTGACAGTTTCTGAGATTAAAAACAGAAGTCTCTTCCCCACCACAAGGGTCATTCAAAATGCCTGCAAGCCAATAACATTGTTGTAAGCACACTGAAATGTCAAACCAGGCCAAAATTCCAGCTTGTCTTACCCCAAAATATAAATTTCTGTTTGAACTCAATATTCCTAGACTTTATAAAATAATAGGATCACAGCAAAAATTGTAATTCACATCTCATTGGCTCTGGACTTTGACAGAAAATTCAAAACCTTCAGCGCCATACAAAATCCCCATCAAATATTTGTGGTGATTCCCAAGGTGATTCCCACAGCAGCTGTGATACTGTTCTTCCATCTTTCCCCAGGGACTGAACTTGCCAACTGATGTTCCCACTGTTCAAGGAAGAGTCGTCCCTCAAGGGCTCACAAGGTGTCTGTTCCCCTTCCTGCTTCCCGATGTCTAGAGGCATCTCTAAATCTGTGCTATTTGTGTTCCACTGACTTGCAAAGCTTTCAGGTCAAAAGGTCTCTCTGGTACATGCTTTAATTCTTTTTTTTTAATTGTTATGTTAATCCCCATACATTACATCATTAGTTTTAGATGTAGTGTTCCATGATTCATTGTTTGTGCATAACACCCAGTGCTCCATGCAGAACGTGCTCTCCTCAATACCCATCACCAGGCTAACCCATCCTCCCACCCCCCTCCCCTCTAGAATCCTGTTTGTTTTTCAGAGTCCATCATCTCTCATGGTTCATCTACCCCTCTGAATTCCCCCCTTTATTCTTCCCCTCCTGCTATCTTCTTCTTCTTCTTCTTTTTTTTTTTTTTCCTTAATCTGCACTGGCCTCACCCATGAGTCAGGGGTAAGGACGCTTAAGACAGAAGATAAAGCTGAGGGTCAGTTACTGTGTTCTACTCAAAGACTTTCTCACTCATTCAGTGTCTTGGTCCAGGTGCCTTTTTCTTCAGGGTAAGTGCTTCCCAAGGAGAATCCTCAGCTCCCATGCAAAAGGCCTCTGGTGAACTTATCTAATCAAAAAGGTCTCAAAATTTAGCTCTGGAGGTTGAAAGGGGAGAATGTATGTGAATTAAAACTCTGGCAATTGATCATCTTTTCCCTTCCTTCACCCTTATTTAATTGATCTTCATGCACTAGTGGTACCTAAATTTTAGCTTGAAATATCCTCTCCTTCATCTGTGTCAAGTAAATCAATGATTATTGCATGCAATCAGCTTGACTTTAAAGAATTCCTTGATGAACTGATTTATAAAGGGAATAATTACTTAATTATAGGATTTTTCACCCCTACGTTGTTTCCCACTCAAGTAGTCTCATGATCCATTTTTTAAAAATGGCAGCCCTGTGTATATGGTCTCTACTGCTGCTCTGAATCCTAAGTGGCAAAAATAGGTATATAAATGAGCAAAAGAAATATGTGTACTCTGGGGAAACGTGTAAAAGTTGCACACTGTAAATGTTTCATATTTTCTAGAAGAGTACATTCCTATCAAAAAGGTAAATTCATTCAGATATAGTCCCCATTGCTTTTCATGAGTTTGAAGCAGATACTATCATTTTCCCTGTTCTGGTTATGAAATACAACATCCTTCCAGAAAAAGACAGGGTCTAGATAAATAAAACAGCTCTGTTGCATGGTTGAATACCAAGACATCTCGGGTACTGAAATTCCTTCAGAACAAAGTCATAGGCATCTCAGAATTTTGGAAACTGGACAGCCAAATAGCAGAGGAGATTAAGGAAGTGTAAAAAAAAACAAAACAAAACAAACATTCAGTGTGGGTATGTGGCAAAGCCCCACAGGCCTGGCAGCCCAGTCCACAGTACTCTCAGAGACTACAGAGCTCCGTCTGTCGTACCATTGAGGTCCCTGCCACCCTGAGGCCAAGTGCCCACTCGGCATTCTTGGAGGATGCCTGAGTGAGCACTGCACAGGCACTTGCATGGAGGCTCAAGTGTCCTCTTGTGTACACACAGGTGCACACGCACGTAGTATTTGACCACTTAAAAGAAACTTTCACACATACGATTTTCGGTGAGCATGCTTCACCTGAAAAAACAGACATTAGCCTTCTCTCACGCTATTTCTTTTCTTTCTCCACCTTCTCTTCCACTTTCTCTTTCTCCCTCTGCTTCCTCTCACCCTGTTTTCCCTTCAGGCATAACTCTTCCTCCTCTTTCTTCCATATTCCTCATCACCTTCTCCCCCTTTAACTTCCGACGGGGCTATAGAGACAATGTCCTGAATATGTGGGAACACTTCCCTGGGCTTCTTACATTCATTTCATGGCTAATAACAAAGTTTCTCAAAACTAAGGTTAATATTGGAACATAGTTCTTCATGAACAGCACAATTATTTCCTTGGTTAAGAGGCAGAGCATAGAGGAGAAATTAGGTGTCCCAGGTCATTCAGGCTCCCTTACAGACACAAGCTCACTCTGCCACCCTTGAGCTAAGCCCCTCAACTTGTCCCCAGCCCTCAGACTATTGCCCTTCTCTGAGGATGGCACCGAGCCTCAGGAAGTCTACTCATATCTTACAATCCACATTTTACCTGGTCCCACAGTCACACTATGATTTCTCATATTTCCATTATTGCTTTATGCCTGTGTCAACACAACATATTTTTCATCAGCCTCTTGCTGTTTTAATCGGCATTTCAAGGAAGAAAGAGATGTATAGAGGGCTCTGTTTGGAGAACAGGTAATTTAGTTCAGTGTTGCCAGGGGTCAGGTGAGCCTAAAATGTTCATTTGTCACTCCCATAAACTACTAAGATTATTCTACAGAAATATCTATCCGAATGTTTGAAAAATCTGTTAAAAACGAATCTGAACATCTGAACTCTGTACCTCTTCTCACGTATATATAAAGAATGCAAATTTTTAAAAGAAAGGCTCGTTTGCTTCAGTTTTTTAGTCATTGAACTACATGTTCTTTTATATATCATTCTTATTTCTCTTCTGAGAATTGGAGAATGGGAGACACTTTAAGGGATTTTTTTCAATTAAAATGAGTTGCAGAAAACTAAGAAATGTAACACTTCATTAGCAGGCATTTAATTCCCTAGCTTTTTATTTTTAAGGAAATTAAAAAACCGTATGCTCTCTGGTACCATTTGTGTTTTTTCAATTGCAGTATACATTATAACCTAGAACAGGGAATTTTTTTATAAATATGAGGTATTAACAAAAGACTTCAACCAGAATTACTAACTGTGATTTCTGTCATTTAATGCCAATGAGTGTAAGCTATTGTTTTTGCTTGAAGAAGCAAGAAGAATGATTAAAAAGCATATATTAGAGACTGCACACACTATTGATGCAATGTTTTAGTGCCCTGGCTTAAAATGGTGGATGTCAAACACTTATCAAATACCCTAAAAAGAAATGCTTATTTTTAATAAATATATTTTTAATGTTTATAATAATGCCCTCTATATTATAAAGGCTTACCCATTCATGGAACATTTTCCTTTTAAATAGCATTTTTTAGAGACCATAATATGATGCAGTCAATTCTAATGCAGTCAGAACGGCAGGAGATAGTTAATTTTTTTTTATAAGCTGAGAGCTTTCATACGTGTTATATACATATTCAAAATTCTTACAGATTTCAAATCCAGTTTTGCACTGAAGCTACCCCAGAACAAAATTTAATTTTTCTATGATGATGGTTCAAAAATCACTTGAAGGTCTGGTAATCTATGGGTTATTGCTATGTACAACCATCCTCATTGAACACTACATGAATTTAAATTCTATCTACTGGACATTTACAAAGTACAAACTGTTTAAATTCTGCATAAAGAAAAGTTTAACATAAATTCAAATACTGCAACATGGTATCTCCTGGCTTTAGGATGTCAAGTCACTGTTTCAACATTAAGCATCTAAGAAACAGCCCCAAAAGTAGAACAGCAACTAAATGTCAGAGATTATGTTATCCTGGAAAAAATTAAATTAATATTGCCACATTCTTTCCTAAAGAGAACAATATAAACTATCTTTTTTTCTCCTTACTTCCTTTTCTGTCTTTTGGTCTTTAGATCAGACCAAAATCCTATCTGCCTTTTAATCCTTGAATGTGATACATAAGTATTAACAACTTTTCATGTGTAGCATTATATTCACTTATATATGCACATTTAATCACTAAATATTAACCAGCATAACTCCTGATTGAAATAAGTCACTTACAGATGATTTCAAGAGCTTCCTGAACTGCTTCATTGAGGTCCTTTTCAAACGAGGCTTTCAAAATTACTTTTAATTAGAAAAAAAAAAATCTAGAGCTTCTCTCCAGGTCACATTAGTCACAGTTCAGCTTTTTTTTTTTTTTCCTTTTTTCCCATTTCTTTTATTTTCCTTCCTTCCTTTTTTTTTTTTAATTGCCAGATTTCCTAGCTTCTATTGACTCATCCATAGTCTAGGACCACTACTAAAGATTTTAAAATACACATTCTAGAAACAGTAACAGGTCTTTTACTCAATGTTTCCTGCCTTTATTTCCTTTAAATAAAATATTTTCCATTTCACAAGTCTAAGCAAATATAATGAGCAATTTGTGACAAAAGGGTGACAATTTAGAGATAGTATATGCATTTTACATGCTGACTACAAAAAAGATGGAAATTTCAGCTGAGCTCTTTATCTGCCACTTACCATTCTTAGAATAATGGCTGATAATGATAGAAATCACACTGGCTAATAGCACTATTAACATCTTCCATGTTAGCATATACTCTTGCTATATATGAGTTCCTTTTGTAAATTTTTTAAGTTCTATCTAGATTTTCTATACAAAAAAAAAAAAGGAAACATGCCATAAGCCACAAACATTCACCACTTTGTAAGCTGCCCTCCATCTTTAGTTTTCTTTCACTAAAACCGAAAGATTTTGATTTCATGTTCAAATCATAATTTTGCTTGTCACAATTCTTTGAAACTGGTCTATGAAATCTCTTATGGATCTAGTAGGCCATTAAGTGGTACAATAATCATTAGATTTATATTTATCTTTCTGAACCAATGTGAGGCCAAGAAACAGCATGACAGAGATGCATATGTCTTTTCAGAGGCTGCAATTTCATAAACTTGGCATTATTAGCCCACTATTGATGGGAATACATGTGCATCTTTATTAAAGATACAAAACTATCATTAACAAAATGTCCTAAGTGAAATGTATTTTGTTTGTTTGTTGTGTTTTGCTTTGTTTTGATGACCTTAAATGGACACAATTAACTTACAGAAAGAATACTGACTGCAAAAATGAATCCACAATCAGTTATGTAGCTCTTTTCCCTGAGGAATCTTTGCACAATTTATTTTGGCCAGTTTCTGTTTCTTATGATGAATCATTGAGACTCTGCAGAAAAAAAAAAAAAAATGCCTAGGTCTTCTGAGCTAAGATAATTATAGCTGAAAAGAATGGATTCATTTCTTGGAGATAGGAAGTTAAAGCACAGTCGTCATAGGTTGACTAGAAAAGGATTTTGCTGCCCAAGAGATATGGCATAATTTGCTTTCTGCAGCGTTAATTGTGGACACAAATAATCTATTTGCAGCAATGGTTCTCAACTTATTGTTTACAAACCAGACTTAATTTAAATCGGCAGTGTAAGTTCCAACGGCACCTCAGTTATTGGGAGCTCAGAATGTATTTTACTGTGGATGAAATATTAGGAATACTGTTTAGGCAGCTAGGCAAGACCACAAAATTTATTTCATACTTTCCATCATTTTGTTATGTGTTTATCAAGTACCAATCAGGTGCAATCTAAGAAACTGTAGATGCTAATATAATAGAAAAACTCAGAATTTGTACCAGAGACATATATCCAGGCTTTTCAGCAGTGTTCTATATGAACACCCCCTCCAAAAAAATCTACACAGATAATTCAACCTAAAACAAAATAAGTCTTCAAAAGTACATGACAAGTATATCGGTTGATCTTCTATTACATTGAACAAATTGAACAAAGTTTGCTGGCACGACACCACTCAACAGTGAGACAAGTGAAGCGCAGGCAGATTTTCAAGTACTGCTGGTCTTCTGGAGTTTGTGTTGTCTGGGTCATCAGAGCTCAAAAATTTCAAGCAAGCTGAAGCCCCAGGCTTCAGAAGACTCAGGGTACAGTAGGGGGTGGGGGAAGGACTGCAGTTAAGGTTACCTCTCAAGGCAATCTCAGAGTTACAGGGTAGTTGAGTTTTATGCAATGGAGGCATGCATTCCTAAGGGTCCCCCCATAATTCAAAACTGGCATTATTCAAGATTATTTCTCCCAATGGAATAAATGGAAAGTATTGGGGATATATCCTGCCTGCATATATCTATAATCTTTAGAATGTAGTTTTGCTTAAGGCTGTTTTTTTTTTTTTAATTGTCTCAGTATTATTGCTGACATTTTGCAGAGTGCTCTCTCCTAAATTAGCATGGCAATATTTGGACTTCTTTGTGATGTTTCCTGACATCTAGCTTTGGTTCCAAAATTGCTAACTTTCAGGTGAGTTACCTAGCACTAGCTTTATCTCCACCTCTTAGTGAATGTTCATGATATTGTTAGAGGAGAGTTTTTCAGATTTCGAAGTATAATAACCATGGAGGTCAAGAGAGGAGTAATATATTGACCAAACCCCTCCCCCCAAGAAGTGCCAGTCCCTGTAAGACTGCGACATGGTTAGCTGTCATTTCTGTTTACCAGCTATAAAAATAGACTAGTCTGCAAATTACTGGGCCTGTCAGTCATTGAAAGTATGCAAGTCTTGATTTTGTTGCTTTTGTTTTTGTTTTTAATTTGGAACATGGGACAAACTCTCTTGACCTTGATTTTTAGCATAAATGAAGAACATGCAAGCAGAGCCTAAGGTTTCTCCTGAACTCTTGGGTTTTAAAAAATACTTGTAAGAAAAGTTACCATAGCAAGTCACTTAATCTCCAGTAGGATGTGGCAGTAAAATTTCATTAATATTTTAAGTCATAATATTTCAAATGATCCTAACTCAAATTTGTATAAAATGTGATCAATTCCAGGAGTCCTCCCAGAGCAAGTACCCTGATCTTCTTCCCCAGAGAATGGCTGTGAAATGGGGGTTACACATCGGACTTCACACTGGGGAAAGAGTTGGTTCTGAAGGAGCAGGCAGAGGAAGTGATAGCAAAGATCAAAGAGAAGAAAAAGGTTTGGACCCTAAAACCTGATCTGGTCCAGCAAGTGCTCTCATCCTGGCCATTGCCCAGAGTAAGCTAGAGCTGTGGTCACAATCTCACTCCTGCAAGTCCAGTGTACCTGGAAACCTGAGTCTGATGAGGAAGTTAATGGGAAAAGTGTGCATCAGGATGGTAAACATATAAGCTCAGTGCCACCAGGTATAGTCTTTAAGGATAAAGGTTTAAGAATTTCTTTATTCAGGACCAATCCGGTTTTGTCTGAAAGGAGTGAATGCTCAGATCAGTCTAACAAAAACACTGAAAAGGGGTTTTTATAAAAGTAACACAAGTTTGAAAATGTGATTTGTAAAAAGAGATATCCCTAGAAAAGTACAGAATTGTGACCTACACTTTTTCTTTGAGCCTTGATTATGACTGGTGCTCTTTCATGTATCTCTTTTTCTATTTTCAGTAAATCTTAGATTTTTATCCTTTTGGTATTACACTGTTGTTTTTCTAAGCTTTATCATTTCCCTACTTTTAAAGTAAAAGAAAGTGCATGGGGTTTTCTATACATGATCCCAGCAACACTTTTAAAAATCCTTTCATAATTCCCTCTACTTAAACCTGGTGTATTTATTAGTGCCTCTTGGAACTGTGCAGGGGGTTATTGCTCTGAAAACCTATGCAGGAACATTTATTGTGCTTTTCTACCAATACCCAGAGATTCTTTTCCTCTTAAATGTTTTGGAGCATATGGCTACTGACAGCACATTCCTTTTGAATTTAGTGTCTAGGATCATACCTTACATTTCTATATAGTGAATTACAGATACCGTTTATTTACATATGCTCTTTCTAGTCAGCCAGTTCCCTCGGTTTCATTGTGTCCTTTATGCTTATCATCCCCACCCACCATTTTATGTCATTTGCACATTTCATCATGTCAATTCATGCTTCATTTTGCAAGTGACTGCTCAATGTATATATTTTAATTGTCTTTACTGCTTCTTGTGAAATTCTACAAGATGCTTTTACAAAGCACAAATTAAAATTTTAACTAGCTGAAATTTTCATTGTTTTAATTCTTCCATTTTTTTCATCATAATAAAAACTACAGCAAAGTGTCCTAAAAGGATCATCTTTGAGGTATGTGACTTTTTTTTAACAACTTTTCATGATGAGGAACCTTTCTAGAAACTAAATTTCTTTGTATTTTTGTCCAAGATATACCTGTCTTATATAGATTTTGACACTAGAAAAAAGGAACAGCCATTATATTTGGAACATGGCACTTATCTAATTATATTAGGAATCCCAAGAAAACAAATTACATATATCAGTTGTAACTTTTCTGTGTAGAATTTGCTTATAAAATTATTAGTATTCAATTATTCCCCTGTATTTTAAAATACCTCAAAATTATGTCATGACATTTTCCCAGTTAAAATCAAATATAATTCCATAATGATATTGATTTCTGTGACTTTTATCATCCTGACATTGTAAATCAGGCCACAAAAATAAAATTACAGTTTTTCCAATTTCTAAGTTCCTTTGTCCTTATGCCCTTATTTTAGTCTGTGATTACATTTCTAAGTTACACAATTAAAAGGTAACACTGGGAGATCCTCATTAGACCATGGACTCCTAGAGGGAAGAGAGTCTATCTTATTTATCTTTGTAACTCTGGTATCCTTTTGGAAAATAACCCTGCTACTAATATAAAACCTATTTGTCAAATTGGCTTTTGAATGCATTAGTTTTTGACTCCAAAAGTTTGAGTGCATTCTTAATTTCCTATTAAATTCTCTGCCATCTTCAGGTTCTTCTCATTCTGTTCTGCTGCATTTTGTATCGCCTTTTCCATTGTAGAATGAAACACATTTTGCTATTTTTAATTAAATTTTATTATATAATATATACTCAAAGTAGAAAAAATAGAGAATAAAAAATCAAACTGTCCCTGAATTCCTCACCCAGAGATGGCCATGCTGATTTTAGTGAACATAATGCAACTCTTTTTCCCTCTACGTACAAAATGCAACAAATATATATCATATGTATTTGCAAAACTTGGGACCATATTACATATGCTATTTTGCAACATCCGGACTATATATGTTGACAAAGATACAACTATAGCATCATTTTTAGTAAAATAGCATTCTGTTCTACTATAGATTTTTATATAATTTACTTTGTGGGGTTTTTGTTTTGTTTTCAATTAATGTATTCATTAAAATGTTGGATAGTGGCATCCCATGACTTAAGGCCCACAACTACATTTGGTTTTTCCTGCACAAAAACTTAGCAAATGTCTCATAAAAAATAAAGATTTCCAGGTTATTTGGATAAATCAAAAGCTCTGGCAGCCCTGATCCAACACCCACCCATGGTAACCATCCGCTAGAGCTGCCTGCATGGTCTGCAGTGCTCCCTAATTGCCACTACTCCCTATTGTCCCATACCCTAATCTACTTCACTAATTTCAGTTACCTTCCACTTGGCTTAGTGCCTCTGATTTAATAATTCTCTGTTTGGAAGGACTTTTCATTAGTCCATAGCCTTATGATGAGTAACCACTTTTATACATTTATCTTTGTACAGTCTTCTGATTTTTTTCCCTTAAAACAAGTTCCTAGTTGTGGAATTGCTGGGCCAAAGAGTACCTTTAAGTCTTGATTCCTATCACCAAATTATTCCTCAGAAGGTTTTACAGTTGTACACACCTACCATCAGATCCTGTGAGCATCCATTTCCACCCACTAGCCCTCCTTTCTTCTGTCTATGTGGGTCATGATAGTCTACTTATGCTTTACTGATCTGGAAAAGATAAGCAAAGTGATATTATAGCAAGGGTGAGACGGAAATGGGCTATCCCATACTTGCATAAATCAGTATTTCTCTCACAGTTTTGCCTGCTTCTCCTATTAGGTGAGAGTTTCTAATATCACTAGCATTTTTCAAAGAGCCAGACAAACGATCCCAAAATTTGTATGGAATTGTGAAAGACCCTGAATAGCCAAAACAATCTTGAAAAAGAAAAGCAAATTTGGATGCATCACAATGCCAGACTTCAAGCTCTATTACAAAGCTGTAATCATGAAGACAGCATGGTACTGGCACAAAAACAGACACATAGATCAATGGAACAGAATAGAGAGCCCAGAAATGGACCCTCAACTATATGGTCAACTAATCTTCAACAAAGCAGGAAAGAATATCTGTTGGAAAAAAAAGACAATCTCTTAAACAAGTGTTGGGAAAACTGGAGAGCAACATGCAGAAGAATGAAACTGGACCACTTTCTTACAGCATACACAAAAAATAAATTCAAAATGGATGAAAGACAGGAATCCATCAAAATCCTAGAGGAGAATACAGACAGCAACCTCTTTGACAATGGCCATAGCAACTTATTACTAGATATGTCTCTGGAGGCAAGGGAAACAAAAGCAAAAATGAACTATTGGAACTTCATCACGATTAAAAGCTTCTGCACAGAGAACGAAACAATCAACAAAACTAAAAGGCAACATACAGAATGGGAGAAGATATTTTATCAGATGATAAATATTCTGTTATTTTATCAGATGATATCTGATAAATGCTTAGTATCCAAAATCTATAAAGAACTTATCAAATTCAACACCCCAAAAAACTAATAATCCAATTAAGAAATGGGCAGAAGATATGAATAGATATTTTTCCAAAGAAGACATCTGGATGGCCAACAGATGAAAAAATGCTCAACATCACTCATCATTAGGGAAATGCAATCAAAACTACAATAAGATATTACCTCACACCTGTCAGAATGGCTAAAATTAACAACACAGGAAACACCAGGTGTTGGGGAGGATGCAGAGAAAGGGGAACCCTCTTACACTGTTGGTGGGAATGCAAACTGGTGCAGCCCCTCTGGAAGACAGTATGGAGCCTCCTGAAAACGTTAAAAATAGAACTACCTTACAATCCAGCAATTACACAATAGGTATATACCCAAAAGATACAAAAATACTAATTCAAAGGAACACATGCACCCCAAAGTCTATAGCAGCATTATCAATAATAGCCAAATTATGGAAAAAGCCCAAATGTCCACTGACTGATGAATGGATAAAGATGTGGTATACACACACACACACACACACACACAAATGGAATATTACTCAGCCATTAAAAAAGGAATGAAATCTGCCATTTGCAACAACATGGATGGAGCTAGAGAGGATAATGCCAAACAAAGTAAGTCAGTCAGAGAAAGAAATACCATATGATTTCGCTCACATGTGGAATTTAAGGAAAAAAACTGATCAACATGGTGGGGAGGAGAGAAAAGCAAGCCATAAAACAGACTCTTAACTATAGAGAACAAACTGAGTGTTGCTAGAGGGGAGGTGGGCAGGGGATGGACTAAATGGATGATGGGTATTAAGAAGGGCACTTGGGGCGCCTGGGTGGCTCAGTCGTTAAGCATCTGCCTTCGGCTCAGGTCATGATCCCAGGGTCCTGGGATCGAGTCCCACATCGGGCTCCCTGTTCGGCAGGAAGCCTGCTTCTCGCTCTCCCACTCCCCCTGCTTGTGTTCCTGCTCTTGCTATCTCTCTCTCTGTCAAATAAATAAATAAAATCTTTAAAAAAAAGAAGGGCACTTGTTGTGATAAGCACTGGCTGTTGTACACAGTGATGAATCCCTAAATTCTACACCTGAAACTAATATTACACCATATGGAATTTAAATAAAAACTTGAAATTTTAAAAAAAAGGATAGTTTCTAAAACACTGTTAGATGTGGAATTTTCAGTCTATTTATTTTTATTAATAATTTTAAAAAACTACACTTTGCCACAGATTCCCTGGATGTACTTCTATTCTGTTAACCTTCTCATGTAACTGAGGAAACTTAAGAAGGATAAGCTATGAATATTTTGCCTTTTAATCCTTTAACCTAAACCAGATGGTGGGTTTACTTTATGTGAGAAATCCAGTTTACATGTTATTGCCTTTTGAGGGAAGAGTTACTAATTATATGAGTCATGTAGATTTTTTCACATTCCAGGCCATTAAAATAGTTCTGACAATGGGAGAGAAAACAATGAGGGAAATAACTGCAACCATTAGATTCTGATTTATTTTTGTACAAATTATGGGAAGACCCACAGTTAAGCCCCATCCTAGATTGTCACTTTTTGAGGGACTGAGAACTTGGAGATTTCTTTTGTGTTTCACTCCACACACACCCCTCCCATACTCACCTTCTAGACTCACAGATGATATTCAATACATATTCATTAAATCCAATGAATTTCACAATTAAACTAATTAGTTTTATTAAAAGAAAAACTTGGGCGCCTGGGTGGCTCAGTTGGTTAAGCGACTGCCTTCGGCTCAGGTCATGATCCTGGAGTCCCTGGATCGAGTCCCCCATCGGGCTCCCTGCTCGGCAGGGAGTCTGCTTCTCCCTCTGACCCTCCCCCCTCTCATGTGCTTGCTCTCTCTCATTCTCTCTCTCTCAAATAAATAAATAAAATCTTTAAAAAAAAAAAAAAAGAAAAACTTTTCCTGGTATTTTACCCAAGTTTTCCTTAAAGACTTTTAGGTCCATTTTTGCTCATGTGTCCAATCAATTCTAAGTCTAATTATTAAAGAAAAGACTTGTTTTGAAATAAAAAAAGAAAACCTGTGTGAGATAAAGTTCTTCAGTTTTAAAAAGACTTTAGTTGTTTAAGAGTACAAACTTGCAGGGGCGCCTGACTGGCTCAGTAGGAAGAACATGTGACTCTTTGATCTGGGGGTTGTGAGTTTGAGGCCTACATTGGGTGTAGAGAGTACTTAAATAAATAAACTTAAAAAATGTTTAAAAAAGAGTATGAACTTGTAATGAGTACTAAATAAACCATAAAGATCTAATGCACAGTACAATAAACATAGACAATATTGTACTATAACAATTACGCAATGAATATTGCTACAATAGGAATCATATTACAATATATAAATGTATCAAAGTAACATGCTGTACACCTTAAATTTACACAATGTTATATATCAAATTTATTCAATAAGAGTTTACAAATAAAATAAAAAGACTTTACAGTTCACAGTATATTCACATAATTTCACCGGCTATATATATATATATATATTTTTTTTTTTTTTTACATACACTTACACACACATACAACCATATATGTGTGTGCGTGTGTATAGGTATACATAGACATATATACTATCACTTAAATCATAGTCACAGCTACAGTATATTCCTAGGTTTTGTAGACAGAGCTATTTGTAAGAAATTGTCAGAATTAACAAAAATAGTTCAACATATCACATATTTATGAAAATTCCTAAGGACAGGAAACTTTCCACTGGCAAAATATATCTTGGGAGAAATTACATGTCTCCTTCTCCAATAAAGTCTTGGCAGCTACAGCAATTTCCAAACCTCAAGTGAGACCACTGAGGGTGGTCTCTTTTCTACCATACGATATTGATGAAAGATATTCACATCAGCATACACTGAAGCATTATCACCAATGAAAATTTTTTTCCCAAGAAATAAGAGAAATAGAAATGAGCTAGGGTTATTTTATAAATCATATTTTGAATTGTGAATTTTTTCAGGTGACTAAACTGAAGGGTAGAAGATAGTAAGCCATTTGCCATTTAATCCATTTCATTTAAAGGATCACTAGCTGTATTTAATGACATCCAAAAATAAACTCTTCAGATGCTGAAATACTAGGCTAGGAAGGCAGGCAGTGGAAGCAGGAAGGTTATTCTAGTTTTATTTCATTTTCTTGAAGGGCAAAGGCAACTTCTCATTCATAATAAGAAACTGACCCCAAAGTGACAGAAGGTAAAAAACTATTCCAGGCCTGTAGAACCTGAGTTGACAATTGATATCTATCCACAATAGTAGCAAATTGTTTCCTTCTATAAAAATTCAAGATAGAGTCTCTGCCTTTTATGAAGCTAGATACTATAGTGGTGATTCATTCATCTAAATAATGTGAGAAAGTTTTATGTAGCAAAGTATAAGTAGACCAGTTGCTTGATTTTGTGCAAACAGTGCTTAGTGGTTGCATAATGCATGCTTTTCAAAGGACCTAAGACTCATCAGGGACTTATTTCATTGAACATTTTCAACACCCATTGTAAGTGGGCCTTTTTATTCAACAGTACTCAAGCACATTAGCGTCATCAAACTGTATAAGAACATCAAGTTCTGAAACTATCTCCTTGTATTTTTTGTCTTAAATTTGCATATTAGGATTTTTTTCTTTTTGTTTCAGGTACAAAAATACACGCATAGATAGTATCTGTCAAAAAGCTGTCTTTAGTAATTAGGCAGCTTTTGCACAGTTGGATGGTTTGGCTAGTGTTGGTATGTAATACTTTTAAAACAATTTTTCTTGGGACACAGTTGCCTATTGCCTTTTCTCCTCTCTAGAGCCCCTGGATTCTAACTATGGAGATCTCTGGCTTACTCATGTGGAATCCATTTATTTTTATTGAGGTGGCAACTTAATTTCAGAGTCAGTAATTATTGGTGGGACACAGGAAAGAGTCATGACCTGCCAAAGAGCATCATATCAGAATCATCTATAGTACTTTATCAAGCTGCACACAATAGACATCTGTCACTGGAGATTTGGCATTGCTTCCCTTGGCAGGTGGGAATGGGAGAGCACAGCACATTCTACAGGCTGAAAATCAGTGCCACAATGAGCTACTGTTGTTGACTGTGAATATGTGGTATCCCTTAGTTGTGATGGTGTAGAAAAAGTTGAGGACTACTCTTCTAAATACTACCCACTCAGAAATATACTTACACCTCTCCTCTTGAAGTACCAGGCCTCATAGATAATAAGTGCACAGAAAATGTTAAATAAATGAGTGAATCAATTTATGGATAAAATACAAGTTTTTCACATAAACTGAAAATTTTAACATTTGGATTTACAGTCTAAAATTCTTGAAATCATTGTGGGACAGGTGATTTCACAATAAACACAGCTTCTAAACAAAACAATCTGAGATCTCCATCAGTGAATTAGTAAAGTGAGTATATTAATTCTTTGATATCTCCAATGAGGATTCAATGTAGTCGAAGGTTATAATCTTCTTCCCTCAATAACTAAAATCGATCTTCCCTTCAGTGGATCCACACTTGCTCTGAAAAAAAGCAAGGGGCTTCTGGAAGGGTGGAAAATACAACCACCCTTCTACCATCTATGCTCCCTCTAAAAGCTACCATACCTCTTCAATTCTAATTTAGATTTAATCAAACTGATCGCTGACAAGTCATTGTGGCTAAAGGGACAAATAGTTCCTCATGGCTGAGATGGCTAGCTGTCCACCATACTTGGTTCTCCTCCCTTCCATAACATAAACTGCGGTTGAAAAAGTGGTTGCCCAGTCAAGTACTACATTTCCCAGCTCTCCTTGCATCTAGGTGGGGGCCAATGTGACTAGTTCTTGCCAATGGGATGTCCACAGAAGTAAGATGTGTCACTTCTGGGCTAAAACATTTGAAGAAGTAGATGTACCTTCTCCTCACTGCCTTTTTCCATTTTTGCCAGCTGGACACAGAGACAAAGTCTTGAGGGATGGCAAAACTACAAGATGGAAGGAGCCTAGACCCTTGAATCACTGTATGGGGATAGAAGAAAAGCACTTCTAATCAGGAATGCCCTCACTGCCCCTTACATGAATAAGAAGTAAATCTGTGTTCTGTTAAGCCACTGAAATTTTGAGATTCATTTATTTAAGCAGCAGGAAGTATAATAAGTACACTCACCCACCTTTTGCACTTTATGCTTCAGCAATAACAATCTATGTACAATTTCCCAGAACAACCATGCAGTTTCATGCTCCCATGTGTTTATACATGCTGATGCTTCTGCTTATAATCCCTATTTTCTCTACCTATTCTTTCTCCTGTCCAGCCCTTTGTCTTTGACCAACTTGTATTAATCCTTAAAAATCCAGCTCCTAAGCTTCTGTGAAGAATTACTCTGCCAGTGGGCTCCATTCCTGCCATGTACTTCCCTAGTTTGTACATAATTCCACTTTTGCACATGTCACAATATTTTAGGATTCTCCATCTATAAATAGGTCAATCTTAACAACATACACATTTGTCATGTTTCCATACTCCAAGGCCCCTAGCAGAGGGGTGATACATAAGAAATTTATGGTAGGTCTCCCTATCTAATTAGGACTTTGTTTGTTTATATTAAATTAATCTGATCCATGGAGGATCAGAAACAGAATTTATTAACCACTGGAATATGAGGAGAGCAATGAAGGAAAGGAATCCTGTTATATGCTGCTAAGTAGTCACTAAATGAGTAATAGCAATACAAACTTGCAAGTAAAAAAACAAGAGAACACGTGCACTTCTATAGATTTCTAAATTTGGCAGAAGTTCAAGGGAAACACAAATCCTGATATGGAGCAAGGCCTGATTTTTTTAGATTAAAGTCAAGTGGTTCAACATAAGATGTTTATGGCATGCAATGTTTATATTTTCATATAAATGGATTTTATTTTAAAAGACATAATCCCATTTTTTGCTGGCATTTTTGTGAGGATTAAATGAGATAATACATGTAAAAGCACCTAGAATAGGGGCTAGAACAAAATGACTATTCAATAAATGTTGGATAAATGTATTTTAGAATAATATCAATGAGGGATGCCTTGGTGGCTCAGTCGGTTAAGCATCTGCCTTGGGCTCAGGTCATGATCCCAGGGTCCTGGGATCAAGCCCCGCATCGGGGTCCCTGCTCAGCAGGGAGTCTGCTTCTCCCTCTCCTCTGGCTGCCACTCCCCATGCTTCTGCACGTTCTCTCTCTCTCTCTCTGACAAATAAGTAAATAAAATCCTTAAAAAATAATAATAATGTCAATGACCAAAACAATAACTATTTTTTAAGCCAAATCCATGTGGTTTTACATCCTAAGTGTTGACCTAGATTTTTCATTCTCTTAATCCTTTCTTGACACAGGGTTAGAAGATGATACACGGAAGGAGAATATGAGGCCCTGTGGATAGTCATAAGGCATTAGGAGTGAGGAAGCATATTTAGAAACTTTTCTGTGCCCTTTATTTGGTGCAAATATGAGACATGTTGTTTTTCAATTTAGAAAGAGAACCTCTCATTGAATTTTTCTTTTCAAATTATATTTTATTCTAGCCACTAGTTTACACTGGTCCCAGTAAAATGTACATTATAAAAAAATAAAAAACCTCATTTGATAAGCCTATTACCTTATGTTCATGGCTGCCAGCTTTATTCTATTGAATTCAAATTTGCCTGTGGCAGTGCTTTGTATCTAATTTGTGACTTTTACAAGGTGAACCTTGCATCATTTTCCTTTGCCTCTGCTTTCATTTATCTAAATGAAAACAGTTTCTCTTAATGCATAGGTTTGCTTGAGAAGCCATTAATACCACAGATGGGCCCTGAAATGCTCATAAAAAAAGCATCACAATAAATATTTATTGTTGTTTCACCCAGACACACAAACCCGGCATATCTTTAATATGGTTGGCTACTTGGTTTCCCTTTTAATAGAGCGTATTTACTTGATTTGATTTTCTCAAATAATTGCTCTTCTTCTGAGGGTTATTTGAGGGGAAGGGGTGGTTGAAAGAGTGGAATGAATTTTGAAATATGTGAGAGTGAGGCCAGTGGTACATTCAAATTGATTAGAAGGAGACTGAAATGAAATGAGGGTCAAGTGTTTTGTGCTTAAGTGGATGAACTTGTACGGAATTTATCTAACTCAGAAAAATATCTGTGTTAAACACAGCATTTCATAAACACAGCTTAGGGAAAAACAAACAGTTTTCCCGGCTTGCTACATTTCACAGAGAATAATTCTCAAGGGGGAGAAACAAATCATGGTGAAGCTAGTGGTGTTTTCTTCAGCTTCCATATCCTTTATGGTTGGTGCCTCCTATATTTTTAAATCATATTTATATTCCAAATGACTTCTACTGTATGATAAGCAGTATTTGCTTACCTTTTTGGGAAAATCCTTAGAACTACTTAAAACAATCAATTGCATTAGACAATATGCAACAAATTGAAAAATTCCTCTCTTGTTGGCAGAACTCCAGGAAGCAGAGGGTCCAGAGCTCATGGTCTGACGGAAAAGGCCACATGAATGTGCCCGGGGTACAAAAAGGGGGCGATCGGGTCCAGTGTGGGCTTCAGGGGGCCTTTCTTGGATGATGTGGCAATGGAACTGGATTTAAAGAATGTGAGGATACATAGGAAGCAGCAGGCAAAGAGGAAAGTGGAGAAAAGGAATTCGGTCAGAGAGTAAAATAGGAACCGAGTTTGCCAGGTGTGATACGGCAACACACGCAGCAGACATTACAGCTATTTCTATGTCACTAGAGTATGTTTTCGCTTCCTTTTCTTGATGGCATTTAAGGGCATTGTTTCTAGGAATTATACCTTTTTCACTACTAGTTCCTCCACTGGAGGTTTATATAGTTAAACCATGCTTTTATGTACACATAATGTTGAAGATGGAAACATGGAAAACTCTCTCTAATGTCCATTGCACAAAAGGAAATCTAAGGCCCCCTGGGTGGCTCAGTCGTTAAGCGTCTGCCTTCGGCTCAGGTCATGATCCCAGGGTCCTGGGATCGAGTCCCGCATCGGATTCCCTGCTCAGCGGGGAGCCAGCTTCTCCCTCTGCCTGACGCTCCCCCTGCTTGTCTCTCGCTCTCTCTCTGACAAATAAATTTTTAAAAAGCAATTTAAAAAAAAGGAAATCTAATACCTGTTATATTTGTATTTACTACATGTGCATACACATGACTCTGAGGCATCTGATCAATTGTGAAAGCTGTGGAAAGAAAAAGAAGCACCTTGAAAATACTAAGGTTCCCTTTTTTAAAAAAAAGATCATCAAAACTAAGAAAACTTTTTTTTTTTTTTTTTTTTTTTTTTCTTAGAAGCATTTTATATGGCTTTGGTACTTAAGGGAGAGCTTGGGGTGAGTGAAGAATCTTTATTTAAAAGAATGATGACTTTAAAGAAAGTTATTTGAAGAGACTGTAAATAAAAGTAAATTTAATCTATTTAAGCTTAGATTTAAGAAATCCCTGGTGCATCATTTGACCCAAATGAAAATTACCTCCTATAGATTCCTTTAGATATTTCCCTGGAAATAGCATCGCCTGGGAATCAAAAGAGATATGACTAATATTGGGGAAGCATATCCCTACTACAAAGAAAATGTAGTTTGTATTTCCATGGGGTTTTCCATGCTGATAGTATAGTATTTACTTGTTAAAAGAAGAGGTTCACTTCTTAATTCCTCATTTTTAATCCACTCAATTTCAGGAGTTATGTGCATTTGAACTTATTCCAATTCCTAGCAAGCGATTATATGTGGCTTTTCTAATTAAAGCTTCCTAAATTGAAGGAGAAAATAATTTACATTTTGTCAGAAGAAATGAGTCTGCAGATGATTCTTGTTTTATAGGTGGAACATAGTGCTAGGACCAGCATTAATCTTGCAAAAGCAGATTTTGAAAATCTCATTTCTCTGACCACAGCAATGTTGGGTGGACTTGAAAATATTCAGAAAATTCCTTTTGTGATAAACTATAATAGGCAATCTAGTTAACAGACTACAGTAACCTTTCCATATGTACAGATATTGATTCCATAATTGGATTGTGAACTCCTTAAAGGTAGGAATTACTGTGCTGTGTACCATCTCAAAAACTGACTTTTCCTCTCGAAGAATCCGTATTTCCAATTTTCATATTAGTCAACAAATGCTGGTTACTATCCAATTTTTTAATTAAGACTTGATCTTTTTAGAGCAGTTTAAGGTTCACAGCAAAATTGAGACGGTAAAGAGGTTTCCCATATATTCCCTGCCCCCACACATGCACAGCCTCCCTCATTACTGACATCCCCCACTAGAAATGGTATATTTATTAAAATTGATGAACCTACCTTAACAGATTATAATCACCCAAAGTTCATACTTTACAGTAGGGTTCACTCTTGGTATTAATACATTTGATAGGTTTGGACAAATGTGCAGTGACATGTATCCACCATCACAGTATCACACAGGGTATTTTCACTGCCCTAGAAATCCTCTGTGTTCCACCTCTTCATCTTTCCCTTCTCCATTCACAAACACTGGCAACCACTGATCTTTTTACTGTCTCCATAGTTTTAAGCCTTTTACAGAGTGTTATATAGTTGGAATCATACAGTATATGGCCTTTAAAGATTAGCTTCTTTCACTTTCCAATACACAGTTAAGGTTCCTCCATGTCTTTTCATGGCTTGATAGCACATTTCTTTTTTAGCACTGCATAATATCCCACTGTCCAGATGTACCACAGTTCATTTATCCATTCACCTACTGAGGGACATCTTGGTTGCTTGCAACTTTGAGCAATTATGAACAAAACTGCAATAAACAGCCATGTGCAGGTTTTTGTGTAGACATAAGTTTTCAGCACCTTTGGGTAAATACCAATTAACATCATTGCTAGGATCTTATGGTAAGAGTATGTTTAGTTTATAAGAAACCATCAAAGTGTCTTCTAAAGTGACTGTACCATTTTGCATTTCCACCAGCAATGAATGAGAGTTCCTGTTGCTCCACATGCTCACCAGCATTTGGTGTTGTCACTGACACAGTGTCAGTGTTGAGTATAGCAGTGATTCCTCAAGTTCTCTCCCAAAGGAACCCACAGCCACTTAATCAGGTATTGATATACTGAGGGCAGGGAATACTTGTTGGATACAGGGTCCAAGTTATGCTGACTTGGCATCTAAAGCACCATAAAGGCTCAAGCAGGGACATATGGGTATCAGGTAATAATAACTAGAGTCCTGGCCCAGTTCCATCTCACAGAGAGTCCAAGGATCCATCTTGTGGTCATTTCTCAAATAAATATTTGGAGTGGATATACTAAGCACTGGTAGAATCCTCAGATTGATCCTCTGACCTATAGAATTAAGAGTTATTATAGTAAGAAGCACCAAGTAGAAGCCCCTGAGACTACCCTTCCACACCACCAAGACAGTAGATCAAAAACAATGCTGCAACCCTGGGGAATAGGAATGGCACCTTCAAGGATCTAAAGATGTAGGGGTTGAAGGCTCTCTAATATCACTATTTAATTCACCAATCTGGCCTTCACAGAAACTAGATATATCATGGCGGATGACCGTGGACTACCAAAAACTTAACCAAATCACAGCTCCAGTTACAACTGCTATGCCGAATATGGTATCTTTACTGGAAGAGATTAACACAGTCTCGGGTACATTATATTCAGCTGCTGATATGACAAATGAATTTTTTCCATACCTATTAGAAAAAAAAGGATCAGAAACAGTTTGAATGCATTTGGAATGTACAGCAGTGCATATTCACGATGTTGCCCTAGATCTATGTTAATTATCCTGTTCTCTATTAGAATATTGTCCAAAGGAACCTGTACGATTTGATCATCATACAGAATATAACTTTGGTCCATTATGTTGATGAATCATATTCATAGACCTGATAGGCAAGAAATAGCAAGCACTCTGGATGCCTTCATAAGACACATAAGCTTTAGAGGGTGGAAGAAAAATCCTGTAACGATCAAAGACCTTCAATATAGGCATCTGGTGGTCTGAGGCATACTGGAATATCCTTTTTAAAGTAAAAATTACATCCTACCACTATGAAAAAAAAGCACAATGACTCTTATATTGGGTCATACAGAAGACTGGTTGATTTGAATGGTGCCCTAAGAAGATTAGAGCTTTGTAACAGATCCAGGCAGTGGTAAAGGAAACATCATAGGAAATCTTTGGCATGCTAGAAGAGCTATAGTAAAGACCTCTAGGGTATTAGAGCAAGGTCAGGTCATCTGTAGCAGAGAAAAATATATCATTTAAGAATATATCATCAGTCCTAGCCTGCTACAGGGCCCTGATAGAAACTGAGCATATGATTATTGGACATCAAGTGACCATAGAGCCTGCTTTCTATCAAACCAATAAATTCATAAACTTAGGAGACAAGTAGCAATCCATTATTAAATGGAAATGACACCTCTGGTGCTATGGTCTGAATATGTCCCCCAAAATTCACATGTTGAAATCTTAACCCCCAAGGCTGATGGTATTAGAAATTGGGGCATTTGGGAAGTTCTTAGGTCATGTGGGGAGAACCTCCATGAATAGGATTAGTGTTCTTATAAAAGAAACCCTACCCTGCAGAGCTCTCTTGCCCCTTCCATCTTGTGAGAACACAGTGAGAAGTCTCTGTCTATGATCCAGATATCGGACCCTCACCAAACACTGAATCTGCTGAGGCCATGATCCTGGACTTCCCAGCACCCAGACTATAATAAATAAATTTCTGTTGTTTATAAGCTACCCAGTCTATGGTATTTTGTTATAGTGACCCAAATAGGCTGGCTTGGGATTAAGTTCAGAGGGAAAAGTCAGCTGAAGACCAGGTGTCCCATACTTCATGTCACCTACCACTGTTGTACTGACATCACTTCTTCAGCTCACATTTATGACCAGTGAATGAAGAAGGTAGAAACCTGAGCTTGGTTCATAAATGGACTGGCTTAGTAAGTGATTATAGGACAAAAGTAGACTAGTGCCGCACCACAGCTCCATTCAGAATGGTCCTAAAAGACAATAATGAGGGTAAGTCCTCCCAATGGGCAGCATATCTGGTCTTTCAGTTTGTGTGAAGAGAGAAGTAGCCCAAAGTAAGGATCCACACAGATTCATGGACAATGCAGAATGGCTTGGGTAGTTGGTCAAAGGCCTAAAAAAACAATACGGGAAAAAAAGATACCAAAGGAAGAGGAATAGACCTGTGAGAGCAACCACAAACTATGAAGATATTTTTATTGCAGTTACTGTTCCCAAAGAGCATACTGCAAAAGAGGCACTAAACAAGCCAAATGGACTCAGTCCAAAAATGCCAGCCAACCTCTGTCCCTGGCTATCCTGGCATTTGCACAATTATCATGAACAGAGTAGCCATAGTGGCAGAGCTAGAGGCACTGCCTGGTCCCAGCAGCTTAGGCTCACTCTCACCAAAGTTGACTTAGCTACTGATGCTATTGACTTGCCAGCCACAGAGACTAATGTTGAGCTCCCTATCTGAGTACCATCCCTCACAGGCAACATCCAGCCATTTGGTGGCTAGTTGATTACATTGAGCCCCTTGCACCCTGGTTTCCTGTTGACCAAGAGAACATGTATTTTAGGTATTAGGTTGACTTTTCTGCCTGCGGTGCCTTGGCCAGCATGACTATCTAAGGTATCATAAAGTATCTGCTCTACCTTCATGGAATCCCACATAACAATACCTTAAACCAAGAGCTCTACTCTAAAGAGAAGGAGGCATGAGGAGGTAAGTGTGTGATATAATAGTCCTATCACATAGAACACAATTCAGAAGATGCCAGAATGACCAAATAAGAAAATGGCCTCTTTTTTTTTTTTTAGATTGACTTTTAATCTGTTTTATTATGTTCTGAATTCCCTACAAACAACACAGCTGGGTGGACCCCTCCTGCCGCTCCCACCTTGGGTACACTGGCCCCTGGTCCCACGTGGCCCCCCAGCACCTGCCTGCTTTTCTAAAGAAAATGGCCTCTTAAAGGCACAGAACAGTTATCCAGCTTGGATATGACATCCTCCGAGGATATACACATTAAACCAAAGCCATTACATGGTACTGTGTCCTCAATGGTAAAATACATGGATCTGGTAACCACGTGGTAGAAGTAGGAGTGTCACTGGTCACCATCACTCCCAGTGACCCACTTGGGCAATTTGTGCTTCCTGTCCCTGAAGTTTCTGGCACTACAGGATTGGAGGTCTTGATTCCTAGTCAGGGAATCTTAAACTTAAAGCTAGCCCAGTAGAAGTGCTAACCAAAGTGGAGGGGATCTAGAATGAGTGATGGAGGGGGAAAATGAGGAGGATCACTTACAGCCTGGGATCTACTACAGCATCAGGGCTGATGTCACAGTAACGTTCCTCTTGTTAGTTTTCAGAAATGTTAACCAAGCAAGAATCCTGCAGAAGCTGTGTCTGGATAGAGTAAAATTAAGGTGAAAAGAAAGTGTTTCTGCATTGTGCAAGGGCAAATCTGTAATGAACACTATTGATGCTTAGCCTAGACTCCCTTTCCAGCTGACACCCCTCTCCTAGAGGTTGAGTGTTGGCTGCTAATGGCTCACAGCTGCCCCCTTCTGGGGGCCTCCTCATCCTGGAAACTAGTACTTCCCCACATAGCCAGGAATGGGAGGACCTCAGCCAGTGACTGACTGGCAGTGCACACAAAAGACCACCCCCCTCATTTCATGGTGGATCAACTTAGTACTGCAATTTGTACTCCAGAGCTTCCTTGTGGAATCAGAATGAAGCTAGTCTATGAGGCCACATCCATGCTTAGCTTTTTCCCCTGACCCATCCCACTTTCCTTGCTCCCCTTCTTCTGAGATTGTTCCCTCAGTAAATTACTTGAACAAGAATTCCTGTCTCAGGCTCTGCTTCCAGAGAGCCCAACATAAGACACTATTTATATAAATTAAATATACATGCACATCAACACACAATGCAAATTTGCAAGAACACACATAAATAAAAGGAAGTACATCAAACAAATTAGAAACATTGCTTCAGTGGGTAATCAGCATAAAAGAGAACAAATAAATAAACAAAATAAAAGAGAAGACTGGCACAGACCAATGTAGATACTATGACATGAATTGAGGACTGTGATTAACTATGCACTGCACACCTGAAATCCAAAAATAAATAAACAGACAGGTAGTTAGATAATTCTTTTAAGCAAATTCTTTTTTTAAGATTTATTTGAGAGAGCAAGAGAGAGAACATGAGCAGGGTTAGGGGCAGAGGAGGAGGGAGCAAGAGAATCACAAGCAGACTCTCCGCTAACCACAGAGCCCCATGCGGGGCTCAATCTCACGACTGTGAGATCATGACCTGAGCCGAAACCAAGAGTCCGATGCTCAACCAACTGAGCCACCCAGGTACCCGCAACTTCTTGTCTCATACTATGTAAATGTACTCAAGGATAAAATTGTCCTTTCCTTAACATTTGTTATTTGAGTATTCTTTTACTTCCCTTGAAGTAAGACTTGAAAAGATTAAGAAAGGTAAAATCCCAGTTGGTTTTTATGGGTCTGGACCATCCTTATTTCTCGTATTCTAAATAGAAAATTTGTAAATAATGCTAAATTTATTACTTCAACTTGGTCCTACCTTTTCTTCTGTCTGCTTGGCTCCCATCTCCCTCTGGCTATTCCCCACCCCCACCTTTTACCATGAATAATGTGAAAACCTTATAATCAATATCAAAGCTACCAAAAGCATTTCAGCCTGAGTTCTTCTCTTTTGGCAAGCCCTACGAGTATGTGGTAACATCACAAACACATAAGAACAGAGAAATACAATTTTAGCATAGGAACTGAAT
>NW_023270268.1:43212064-43300403 GCF_011800145.1 Mirounga leonina
AGTCACTCTGCCTTGAAAAAAGTGATATATGATCTACATGACTGGAGTGATGGTATTAGAGGAGAGAATCCTAAAGAAGCAATAAAGGAAAAATTTTTGATAAGTGACTTTATTCCTGGAATTTCTGCCATTTATTTTGTCTGACCAAGGCAGCACTTCATTACTATAGGACAAGAAATGATACACATCATGGGGAACTGTCCATTTCTCATGTCTCTGATACTTTACACATAAACTTAAAGACCTTATGCATTTTATGAACAAATTAAGTGAATTAATTTGCATTGTAGGTGCTCAGTTTTACTGATAACTTGTTTACAGTGACATCTTATTTCTAAAAAAATGTTACTTATCTAATTTACAGATACATAGTACATGGGGTGAGTAAAATGATATGAATTAGTTTCAAGCAGAACATATAAAATATGTTATAGGAGTTGAGAGTATGTGATAAATTGCTAATAACTTTAGGAATGGCTAGGCTTTAGGATGTTTGCATGGTAGTGGAAAGTGTCGCAACTGGAAGGTTTACATGATTAAGATTATGAAGGTCCTTCCATGCCATGCTAAGGATATTATAGTTTACTCTGAAGTCTCCAACCAAATGTTGAAGTAGAAGAGTCCCAGGAAAAGATTCGTATTTTGAAAAGTCCCATTTTAGGTAATGCAGATTCTCACCAACTCCAAGGGTAAAATTGGAGGGAAGGAAGAGTAGCATGGAAGCTGTATTAATTTCCTAGGGCTGCCATAGCAAATTAAGACAACTTAGGTGGCTTAAAAGAATAGAAATGTATTCTCTCACTCTTCTGAAGCCTAGAAGTTTAAAATCAAGGTGTCAGAGCTATACTCTCTCTCTCTGAAGGCTCTAAGAGAGGGATTTACCCTGCAAAAATCTTACTGGTCTAAATCCTAGTTACCTGTTGCTTATTGATTCTCATTTCCTTCTTTTTCAGATGCAAAGTACAAACTACTTTACTAATCTTCACATGTTTAATTGCTCTCTCTGAACACTGAACTCAGGCCAAAATCTGTCAAATTTTTTTCCTCTGTAATTCTGGGACATAGTGAAGAGCTAAGAATAAAATGAGGAATTATCATTAAGACAAATAAGGTTATAACAGTCACTTAAGCCAAGAAATGAGAAGAATTCTAAGGATAGTTACTAGTCTGGTTTTTAAATATCCATGTTCATCCTCAAGTCACTCCGTATGAATTTATTCAGGGAAATTCCTCTTTGCTTAATTTTTATCAATATATTTTAATAGATAAGCCATTTTAGAATATTTAATATTTTCCTTTATCAATAACTACCCTTATGATATCATATTATTAATTAGCCAATTAAAAATATTGACTTTATAACATAAAAACATTTTGAGGTCATTACCAATAGTGTTGAAAATATAGTGGCATTGGGTGGGAGGAGGGAGAATTGGAGGAAGGTGGTCAAAGATAAAAACTTCCAGTTGTAAGATGAAGTACATGATGCCTATAGTTAACACTGCTATATGGTAAATAGGAAAATTGTTAAAAGAGTAGATCCGAAGAGTTCTCATCACAAGGAGAATTTATTTTTTGTTTTTATTGTATCTATATGAGATGATAGAAGTTAATTAAACCTATTGTAGTCATCATTACAATATGTATAAATCCAAACTTCATGCTCTACAACTTAAGCTTATACAGTGACATATGTTAATTATTTCTCAATAAGCTGGGAAAAAAGAGGTTGTTTTGGGGTTTTTTGCTTTGTTTTAGAGAAGGGGCGAGAGAGAGAGAGAGAGACGTGGTGGGGAGGGGCAGAGAGAGAGGGAGAGAAAGAATCTTAAGCAGGATCCATGCCCAGCGCCAACCAGGTGCCCCAAAAAATTTATCTCAATACCAATACTGATCATTATCATTCTCAGTCATGATCAATCACCAATCAAATCATCATCAATAGTTTCTTTTCCTTTTTTGCAGAGCAGTATTCTACAGTATGGATATACCACAATTTATTTATGTACCTACTGAAAGACATTTCGGTTGTATCAAGTTGTTTTGGCTATTACACATAAAGCTGATATATAAAATTATGTTAAAAAAATAAAATACTGTTGTACTATGTTAATTTCATGTAAATTAACCAATTTAATCTTCACAAAATCTGAGGTAAGTGTTATTATTATATCCATTTTACAAATGAGGAAGCTGGGGCCTAGGGAAGTGACAGGCCAATAAGTGGCAAAAACACTACTACAAAACAGACGGTGTGGCTCAAGGGTCATTCTCAACTACTAGGTTCTACCATGTAATAACACCTTGCATTATGTGATGCTTTGTGTTTTACAAAATGCTATCACGTGATCTTCTTGCCAAAACCAAGGGGTAAATATATCCATTTTCAAACTGAAGTTGCTGAGACTCAGAAAAGTTAAGTAATCTTTCCAAAGTCTAACAGCTGAGATGTGATAAATTGAGGACAAGAAATCCAGTTTTCTCCTAATCTGTACTCCTTTTCCTATACTCTGCTTCCTATAAAAGAGGTTAAAATTATCAACCCGTAAAATGCATGGCAATAGTAAAAATTCTTGTTTTCTTGTCAAATCACACTGTTTCCTTTAAAATATCCAGAATTTAATTGTTACATTTTTTTGCATGCATGAAAGACATTCATACTGTAATAATGCATACAAGGATCAGTTTGGGAATTAAAACCTATATTATAAGAACAGTGTTTTTTTCTGATCAATTATAATTCTTTATCAATTTAAGTTATCATTTGACATGTGCTAAATAATAGAACACTGGATAGGGAGTTAGAAGACTCGACTTCTGGTCCTGGTTTCATCAATAACAAGTGAAACTGGACTGTCACTTAACTGCTCCAGGCTTCAATTTCCTCATCTATACAATGATTGGACGCTCTAAGTTCTTTAAAGCTCTCTACAGCTCTAAGAATTATGAAAAATCAGTATGTCTTTACAGGACACTTTCCATGTGCTTTACTAAGTTTGTGGCAAGTAAACAGCAAAATCTGTACAAATTCATTCAACAGGGACGTTTTAAAGAATGCATTGACCTCTTTCTATTCTTCAGCTACTGTACTAAATGTTTTCATGTGCATACTCTCTTGTTACACAGTTCAAAATCACCCCAAGAACTTTAATCAATTCACCTGGAAATGTTGATTGGGTACTGCCAAACCTGCTCCTTCTATTGCCAATGTTAATTATGCTCTACTTTCAATTTGGCATCTTACCTTAGTACTGATTTTTTCTATGACGATAACTGGCTTCATCTTGTATTTTTCAGAGTACTGAACACATTCAATTAAAATATAGTCAAGGATCAGAAGCCAGAGTCAGTAATTAATGTAGCATTAAAATATATATGTGGGGGGGGCGCCTGGGTGGCTCAGATGGTTAAGCGTCTGCCTTCGGTTCAGGTCATGATCCCAGGGTCCTGGGATCAAGCCCTGCATCAGGCTCCCTGCTTGGCGGGGAGCCTGCTTCTCCCTCTCCCTCTACTGTTCCCCCTGCTTGTGCTCTCTCGCTCTATCAAATAAATAAATAAAATCTTTAAAAAAAATAAATAAAAATAAATAAAATAAAATATATGTGTGTGTATGTGTGTGTGTATATATAAACACACATATAGAAACATATATAAAACAATAGATTCATTCTAAATCCTCAGAAATTTCACTTATTTATGAACTTTAAGCAATTAAAAGTTAATAGAAAAGGAAAAATAATTAATTTTGAAAACTGTAAAGACACTGCAATGTCAAAGTAATGCTGAGCATCTACTCGTACTACAGTATGCATTAAAACCATTACATTTTTTTTCTTTTCCCTAGGTACAAATGTTACTATAATGTGTTGATGAAAATTATATTTAAACTTGTTCTCTTTATTTAAAAGCCTTATGTTTTGTGTTAGGAGAGGACAGTTGTAAAATTATTAACTGTACATTAGTCTCATACTAATTTCAGAGGCTATTAACAATACAAACAACATCTTGGTGGTTGGGAATTAGCCTCAATCACAGCATATTCCATAGGAGTTCATCTTTACAATCTGTTTCATACTGCATGCAAAACACTAAACCTATAAGCAACAGAACTGTTGGAATTGCAAATGAGGCTTGTATGTTAAATATTTGGCAGGTATGAAGGATCAGACTGGATCTTTTCAATGAATGGATGACATTTGGCTTTCTCAACAGCAACATATGGTCTTTATTGAGCACCTAATATGTGCCAGTCACTACTCTGAGCAACAGGAATATCATAGGCAATATTATACCATCCTTTTCCTTGGCAATAACATACCAAGACCAAGATTTCTTCCATTATTTCAGCTCGAGTATTCAAAGGGAGTCAACTAAAATATTTCAACAAATAAAACCTTCACTACCTCTATCTACCCAAGAGTAAAACAGTATCTCTGGGGTCAACTGAATATGTTGACCCTTATTTTTGGTTTTTCTTCCTCTATAGGTCGAACGCCTTTGAGTGTTTGAACACAAATAGTGCTAGGAAAAGACAGTTTTTCAAATTGTGTTCAAATTAAATGGTAACTAGTTTTTAAAAATTAATTCCCTTAATCATTTGACCTAAAATTTTATAAAATCAAAATACCCAAGAGAAAAATAGATTAGCAAACACATGTGTTTCCTCAATGTAGACTTAGGAATTCATACCAAGCTTAGAGTTCTCAACACCAGCAATGCCCATGAAAGCTAAGCTAGGATTATATGATATTCTGAGCTCAACAGATCAGGAATTCTGGAAAGGCTGTGCATATTTTCCTCTTCCAAACTTAAGTACTAGAAAACAGAAGTAGAATCTATGACCAGTGAAATGTTGAAAATTCTGGTTCTTTCAGAAATTTAGCTTTGTTACCACACTTACGAGTATGACTGATGTACTCTTGGCAAAGACCAGAACAAAAGGAAGTTAGACAAAATGCAGGGGAATGATTTAGTTGATCTTAAAGAAGAGTCTCTTAAGCACACTTATAAAAGGGCAAATAATAAACCTTTGAGTATTAGAGATTTAGAGAGCCATATATAATTTGACTAGTCACCAACTTGCAGACAAGGCATATGGGCTCTGATTTATGATTCTAGATTAATTCATATATGGCATATTTCAATTTACTTTTATGCATATCACCTAGTACTTAATTATACTAATCAGTCGTTGATATCTCTTTTTATATTGGGATGCGTGTTTTCATTTTTAGCAACACTTTCTACTTAAACTTAAAATAAAATGTGACAACTATTCAGGAAATTTGAATAGGCATTGTGTTTGAAGAAACACAATTTCTATTTAATAGAAATTTAAAATCCAGTTATCAGGCAGAGTCCCAGTAAGAAAGAGAATTTATCCTAGAAGGATCATTGAAGACTTTCAAAATCCTTAGTGAAGTGTGGATAGGGATAAGGAAATAAATAAAGTACAATATTGTACTTAGAGACAAGCAATAGTGGGAAACCATTACGACCCCTAGAACTAAAGGGATGAAGAGAGGAAATGGTGGTCCTGGAACCAAGTGAAAATTGGAGCCATAAAGAATGAGCTTCCCAGAATGAACTAGACACTTGGAGGGTGACATACTGCCAGAGACTCCATACCAAAGCAGGGAGGGAGCTGAGAAGAAATATACCAGCCTCCCGCCCCTCAGACCTCTTGCCTGTGCCTCCTCTTAACCAAATTCAACAAGATGCCAGAACGAGAAGCCAAACCCAATCTCCCATTGACCAATTTTAACCAGAGGCCAACCAGCAAGAAGACCAGATGATGTCTTCAGTAGTAGTCAATCTCCCCAGGAAAAGAGCAGGCTAGAGGACACAGAATGGATTTGTGTGGTATAGAGGTGCAAATGGAGATTAATCATCACACCAGAATAGCTAAATGCACTTTACTTTTTTTAAGATTTTATTTATTTGAGAGAGAGAGATGATGGTGCAAGTGGGGTAGGGGATGGGGGACAAAGGGGAAGGGAAAGGGACAAGCAGGCTCCATGCTGAGCGCAGAGCCTGACTGGGGGCTCCATCTCAAGGCCTGGAGATTATAACCTGAGCCAAAACCAAGAGTCAGAAGTTCAGCCTACTGAGCCACCCAGGAGCCCCAGCTAAGTACCCGTTAGATTTAAAATAGGAATTGGAAACATTAACAGGGTCCTTTTTGGAGTTCACCAAGTGACAACAGCATGAAGAGAAAAAGCATTCAAATGTATTCCCTAAGAGAGTGGTTATTACAAAGCTATCACAAAATGGCAAATCTAAAACCAATGCTCCTACCACCTGGGCTTTTTCTCTGCAAAAAACTATGATCCTGTCTTCTGGAGTGAAGAACGGAAATATGAAGTCACATTTCTAAAATAATTTGTCCTTGAAAATTTTATTTTAACAGGCCCTGTGAGCCAGGTACTCCATTCCAGGTATGTACCCTTGAGAAATGTATATATGAGTGGAACCATATACAGGGATGTTCATTCCAACAATACTCATATTAGCCAAATGTCAACAGAAATAGCATGTGGTAGGCATATTCATACATTTAAATACTCTATCATAATAAAAATGAACATACAAACACTATACATAGCAACATGGAAAATTGGGACCAACCTGATGTAGAGCAAAAGTAGCAAAATGGAGACAAATACATTAAACAGTATAGTTCTATCTATATGAAGTTTAAAATCTATATTGTTTAAAGATACATTCATATGTGGAAAAAGTATAAAGAAAAACAAGGAAATGTTTACCATACAGGTCAGCATGCTGGTGACCTCTAAGGGGAATGTGATAGAAAAGAGACACACTGGGGGCTTCTGACATTCTGGCAATGTTCTATTTTTTTTTTTTCTTGCACAGTGTATTAGTTAGCTAGAGATGCCTTAACGAAATATCACAGACCGGGTGGCTTAAATAGTAGACATTTATTTTCTCATAATTCTGGAGGCTGGAAGTCCAAGATCAAGGTGCTATCAGTATTCATTAAGGCCTCTCTACCTGGCTTTTACAGGGCTGCCTTCTCACTGTGTCCTCACATGGCCTTTCCTCTGTGTACTCACGGAGGGGAGAGAGCTCTCTTGTGTCTTCCCACCTTCTTGTAAGGACAACAGTCCTACTGGATCAAGACCCCACCCTTATGACCTCACTTAACTTTTATTATTGGCTCTATCTCCAAATACTGTCACTGGGGTAAGGTGAATTTTGGAAGGACAAAATTCAATGCAGAACAGATGGTCCTTACATGGATGTTTGCTTTATAATTAGTCACTGTTTATTTTATGTATTCTTCTATATGTGTGTAACATTTCACAACAACAAAAAAATTTTTTTTAATTATTACCTGAGTTCCTTTTACTTGAATATTTTGAGTTTTACAATGAAGAGGTTTCTTGATAATTAGACAAATAATTTCTTTCCAGGAAATTTTATGCTTTGAAATAATTTCCTTTGGTTCCTAATCCTTAGTTATAGCACTCACCAGATATAATAAATTAGAAGTAAAAATCTAAAACATTTTGTTTCTGCAACGTCTTTGGGAAAGGCATCATAAGTGTATCTATTGATGAGGACTATTTGTCCCAGAACACATGTACCAAGCATCTGTTTTTAGGAGATAGAGCATAGAAAATATAACTGCATTGTTTGATCTCAGAAGGGAAGAATTATAGTATGGACACATCATAAATAATAATTAAAATAATACCAGTGTGCCAAAAAATATATAAAATTTGATTCTGGTGACTTTGGACTGGGATTTATCAAAGTAAGGGCCAAGCTTACTGATGAGAGAGTGATGTCCCCAGGGACAGAGAAGTAGAGAGAAAGCAACTCTAAGGCAGGAGGAAAAAGGCCTTCTGAAATTAAATGTAACTTAAAAGAGTCCTAATTAGAGTGGTGAAATAATTTATTCAAAGAATAATCTAGCCTTAATATGACATATTTCATTTCTATTCCTTGAAATTTAGACAAGTTCCATTTCACCTTGACATTATTTTCCTTTCATATGCAAGCATTTATCAGAGGTAATAAGAAATACTGAAATAATAATTTAGGGGGCTTGAGTATCAACCTTTTCTGCTAATTTTCTTTAACTTTTTTATATTTTTATTTTTTATTAAGTTTTTTAATTCCAGTGTAGTTAACATACAGTGTACTATTAGTTTCAGGTGTACAGTATAGTGATTCAACACTTCCATACAATACCCAGTGCTCATCACAAGTGCACTCCTTAATCCCCATCACCTTTTATCCCCATCCCACCCCCCACACCTCCCCTCTGGTAACCATCAGTTTGTTCTCTATAGTTAAGAGAGAACTCTCTCTCTCCCTCTCTCTCGTTTATCCTTTGCTCTATGTTTTGTTTCTTAAATTCCACATAGGAGTGAAATCAAATGACATTTGTCTTTCTCTGACTGACTTATATGGCTTAGCATTTAGTCTCTAGCTCCATCCTTGCCATTGCAAATGGCAAAATTTCATTCCTTTTTATGGCTGGATAATATTCCATTTTATATATACATCACATCTTCTTTATCCATTCATCTATCAATGGACTTTTGGGCTGCTTCCATAATTTGGCTACTGTAAATAATGTTGCAATAAACATAGGGGTACATGTATCCCTTTGAATTCGTGTTTTTGTATTTGGGGGGTAAATACCCAGTAGTGTGATAGAACGATCACAGGGTCGTCCTATTTTTAACTTTTTGAATAAACTCCAAACTATTTTCCACAGTGGCTGTACCAGTTTGCATTCCTACCAATAGTGCAAGATGATTCCTTTTTCTCCACATCTTCAACACTTGTTTCTTGTGTTTTTCATTTTAGCCATTCTGCCAGGTGTGAGGTAATATGGCATTTTAGTTTTGATTTGTGGAAATTTCCATGATGATCAGTAATGTTGAGTATCTTTTCATGTGTCTCTTGGCCATCTGGATGTCTTCTTTGGAGAAATGTCTGTTCATGTCTTCTGCCCATTTTTAATTAGATTATTTGCTTTTTGGGTGTTGAGCTTTATTCCTTTTTTATATATTTTGTATAGTAACCTTTTATCATATATGTAATTTGCAAATATCTTCTCCCATTCAGTAGGCTGCCTAGTTTTGTTGATTCTTTCTTTTGCTGTGCAGAAGCTTTTTATTTTGATGTAGTCCCAACTTTTATCATATTTTTACTAATACAAAACTCCTTTTCCTAACATATTTTTCTCGTGACCTGAAATGTTTCTACATCAATTATGTTTTTATACTTGCTCATTTTTTTCTTTTTTTTTTCTTTTAAATGACTTTCCCTGGAAACCAAATCCTAAAATGAAAAAACACACCACAAAAATACTCTCTAGATATCACCTTTCCCTAAGGTATCACCTTAATTCTGTCTTTTCCTTCCCTGACAAACTTGATAAGAAAGTCTATGCTTATTCTGTCAACCTAGTTATCCCCCAACCTGTGACAATGGGGTTTTGCTCTCCATTCTACTGAAACCACTTTTGCTGGGTCATCAACTACATCCTATTTGCAAGATTCAGTGATTTTGGGGGGGCTCACATGTATGCATCTGATGCTTAACACCCTCTTTTACTTTAAACCAAGGTTTAGCAAACTGCACCCTCCTCCCTGCTTTTATAGAGCCCATGAGCCTAGAATAGTTTTCACAATTTAAAATGGTTTAAAAAAAAAACAAAAGAATAATATTTTGACATATGAAAAATATATGAAATTTGAATGTCAGTGTCCATAAATAAACTTTTATTGGAACACAGACACAACTACTTGCTTGTGTATGGCTGCTTTCTCACCTCAAAGGCAGAGTTGTAAGGTTGTCTCAAAAGCCTAAAATATTTACTATCTGGCCCTTTGCAGAGAAAGTTTGCCAATGCCTACTTAAAATTCACTCCAGCCAAGTTTTCAGGATGCCTGGAAAAGCTCCTACTTCTCTGATAAGATCTCCCAGAGCTGTTGTGAAGATTAAACTAGACAACATATGCAAAGTAACTAAGACAGCATCTGTCTCACAGTTTGTGTTCAAAACAATGTTAGCTCTCTTGTCGGCTGACTCTTCCCGCTCTATCACTTAGATGTGTGTTTCCCAAGATTTCATCTTCATTTTTTTCCTCCCTTTTCTCTTCACTCCCTTTTGTAAACCTCATTTTCTCCCATAATCTCAAGCATCATTTCTACACTCATGAGTCCCAAAACTACATATCCCAGCCCAGATCCCGCTTTACTTGGATGCCCTTTAAGAAACCAAGCTGAGCACATCCAAAATTAAATTCATCCTTTCTCTAAAATATGTTCCCTTTCAGTATTCCTGAACTCAGTTAATAGCACTGCCATCTACCCAGCCTCCCAACCCAGAAATCTCATCTTTTCCTTTGTGCCTCTCTCTCACCCTTCATATCCAACTAGTCAGTCTATGAATCCTTTCCACTGCATTTCAGAAGCTTGTCCCACTATCCATAGAGCCAGCACTCTAGTTTAAGTCCTCTTCATTCTTCTTCTGATATTTTTAATTCATCTCCTGGAATTTCTCACTCAGTGGGCCCACAATCTGGTCCCATTTGGATATATCCTTTACATTTCCACCAGAATTACTTTTTACCTTCTTACATAACAAATGAGATCATAGGACTCCTTGCTCAAGGATCCCCATGACTCTCATTACCCACAGGATAAGTCAAATACTTGAACCTGGCCTTTCAAAATCTTACCCTCACCTCATCCATTCATCCCTTCAACAAATATTTATTGAGGATGTACTATGTGCCAACTGCCATGCCAGACTATGGGTACAGAGTGAATAAGGCCACCAAGATCTTTACTTGCTGGGGGATTCCAATCCAGCAGAAGAGGTCAAGATTAAACAAAGAACCATTTCCCTTCTACCCACTGTCATAGTGTCATCTGCACATGTAGTGACCTCTGTCCAGAATACCCTATGATAACTTTCTCCAGCTTGGCTATCAGAGTTAATTCTGGCCTTCTTTGCATTCTCTGAATATATCTCTAATGTTTAAATGTAATGTTGTTATACAACCCTGCTAATTTTACCTCCCTGAATTGTGAGCATCTTATATTCAGAAGCTGTGTCTTATTGATGCCCTCATGTCTAATCCAGTAGTTATTATAGGTGCTTTGATTAATTAATAGTATCTCTTTTGTGACTAAAGGCCCAAAACTGGCTTATGTCTACACTATAAGAATAAGCAATATTTGAAAAAAATCAAATAGTAAGAAAATATTTAAAGAGACAACATATGTTGTTCATGAATAAATGATATGGATAAAATAATACTTTATCTGCATTTTTAAGCAATTATTTTAAAAATGTTTACTTTTACATTTTGTTCATTCAGGAAAGGCCAAATGATTTGCCAATATAAAGTATATTTTAGCTGTTAATGCTTAATTTTTATCCAGTAATTTTATTTCTTATTTTAGTATGTTCAAAGTATATTTTAGTATAATATAAATCTCTTTGCTAAGAAATATGTGAGAATATTATCCTCACAGTAAGATATTTGTTTTATATGAATAATATATTTACATCCTGTAGATCTTCAAGTCATAAACAATGCAGAAAATAGAGAATGATGGATGAGCTGCAGAAAGATTCAAGAAAGTAATTATAATAATAACTATTCTAATCTTTAAGATGTGCCAAAGGGGAGATCCAGGAAATTACCAAGCAGTTAACATCAATACTAGGAAAGAATAAGAACAAATAATAATAGAATTGATCAAGAAGTACTTAGGCAAGAACAATTTAATGAACAACTAGCAGCATGAGTTCATGTAGAAAGACTGTGGAATATTAACCAGACAGAAAGTGTGAGTACAAGCAGAGTCAGCCAAAGGAACCTGAATGTCTATTTAAAATTATACAATAACCATTGAAAAAGTGTCTTAAAATAATCCTGTAAGGATAAATATAAAATTAACTTTTGGCTGACATACTAGAAAAGACAGGACTTCATTTAAAAAAAACTTCCTAGACAGAAGAAACCTTCAACACAAAAACGCTTCCACCACTGGATTCAAAGTGGTACATATGAGTGCTGATGGTATTACTTCAATACTCTTACTCCATCTCCCAACAATCAATTGCTCAAACTTTGCTAATAAGTGGTTTTCAAACCATCCAAATGTGGACTGTTTATACAGGCTGTCTTTGTGAAATGCCTCCAGCATGAAACTAGTGTAGATGAAATCCTGACTAGATGACAGCTCTTAGCAACACAGGGGCAGCCAGGTGAGTGCATCAAGTTTTTCTTTTCTTTTTTTTTTTTTAAGATTTTATTTATTTATTTGAGAGAGAGAGCACATAAGAGGGGGGAGGGTCAGAGGGAGAAGCAGACTCCCTGCTGAGCAGGGATCCCAATGCAGGACTCGATCCCGGGACTCCAGGATCAAGACCTGAGCCGAAGGCAGTTGCTTAACCAACTGAGCCACCCAGGCGCCCAAGTTTTTCTTTTTTAAAGATAATTTGCTTATGTGTAGGGAAGTATTTTGGGGCTGCATGGTCAAGTTAAAGATTCTAAATGGGCCAGAGGAAGCTTCATTCATTAGCAATTATCCCCAACCCAGTGGAGCTCAGATCAGCTATAAACATCTCCCCTATCAAAGACATGCCTTTCACTGATTAGGGAGGAGCCTTCCACTTGGACCAGGAATCCTGCAGCTCAATCAGCAGGGCGAGTGTATCCCAAGCCAGCATGGGTGTTCTCAAGATGGCCGGATGCCAAAGAAGCATCAGCCAAGTGGGCAGCCTGATATCATGACCTCTGTAGTGAGTAAAGGACAGCCAGCATGATTGTGTGAACGAACAATCTGACAGTCAACAAAGAGCCACCCAACAAAATTGAACCAAAACAAGAAATGTGGTGGAAAATATTTAGGTTGTACTATTCTAAAGACAATGGGAACTTAACTAAAATTGAGATAGCCTAATCTCCTTATCTTTCCTCAACCAGTTAAATTCAAACGCTATTTTACAAACGTCACTCATTTTGCTAGAATTTTTAATCTGAAAGTCTGTTGAATTCTTTATATGGGTCAAAATATATCCTGCTTGCCACCCTAAATACCTACCCTGTTCTTCCTAAATACTTCATTTCTCAGCACCTCCATCTTTTTAGCAATTATATAGAACTTCCTTCTTTTAAATTAAATATTTAATAAATTTATACAACTCTTATGTGTGTCAGTTCCTCTATCCAGAGTATGATGTATCTATTCAATGATTATTAATAAAAATGTTCATAGGGGCACCGAAGTGGCTCAGTCAGTTAAGCATCTGACTCTTGGTTTCGGCCCAGATCATGCTCTTAGGATTCTCAGATCCAGCCTTGTGTTGGGCTCTGCCCTCAGCGAGGAATCTGCCTGAGATTCTCTCTCTCCCTTTCCCTCTGCCCCCCCCCCCAGCTCTCTCTCTCTCTCCCTTTCTCAAATAAATAAATCTTTAAAAAAATAATGATGTTCATAGATTTAAAACACTCACATATTACAACTCCCTTGTTAGGAATTTTATTTGTGTAGTATTTTTTCACTCTTTCTTATCATCTATCAACATTTTTATTGGTTAGTATACTAACTTGCTTTTTTTTAGAAAGTGAAATTAATTCAATACTAAAGTGATCCGGGCGCCTGGGTGGCTCAGTTGGTTAAGCGACTGCCTTCGGCTCAGGTCATGATCCTGGAGTCCCGGGATCGAGTCCTGCATCGGGCTCCCTGCTCAGCGGGGAGTCTGCTTCTCCCTCTGGCCCTCCCCTCTCTCATGCTCTCTGTATCTCATTCTCTCTCTCAAATAAATAAATAAAATCTTTAAAAAAAAAATACTAAAGTGATCCATCTCATTTATTGTATCTGACTTAATCTCTAAAGTTAAGAATAGCTTTATTCCTATTAGTTTTTCCCTCATTCCTCATGAACATTTAAATAATTTTTAAATGTTTAATCATAGTTAAAGTCAGAATAACATATTTTACTCTTTTAGATTCATCCAAGCCTCTACAAATTATATTTCACATTTGCCAGCTTACTGGATAACATTTATTGGGCTATCCTTATGCTCTGGTGAGTTACAGAACCTTACAAATATTCATTCTCTATCTTTATAAATGAAGGTAATAAGAAATAGTAGAAAGGCTGTCTAGTTAATGATATATGAAGTTTATAACTCTGTTTTTTAAGAGGTAACATCTGTAAAAAGGTATAAAATAGAAGGGGGAAAACAGTTGTTTACTCATGCTACATATTAGTTTCTGAGAGTATACTATATGGAAAATTTAAATAAATTTCCTGAGACATTGATCCTCATTATAATACATAGCATTGTAAAACTCATTTATACTTAATGAGGCTATCTATCTACATGCTCCAGTCAAGGATATTCAACAACGCTCTTTTATTGTCATAGTCATCTCTTTCTCTATATGCCTGTAAAATTATTTAAAGCAGGGATATCAATTTTGGTAAAGTACATTGAGTAAGACAGACCCCTATCTTATCAAAAAGACTTCTTAGAATAGTGGCTATATTTGAATAATTGGACAACATACATGCTTAGAATTAATGGGGTTAACTTTTTTTAAAAGCTAACATTTGTTTAAGTACTAACTATAGAACAGGCACTATTCTATTTGCTTTACATGTATTATTTCATTTAATCCTCATTCACAATGAGTGAGATACTAATAGTACTCACATTTTACTAATGATTAAACTCAACCATAAAAAGGTTAAATAACTTGCTCAAGTTCACATAACTTGTAAACAGAATATTGGAAAACCTTATTTTAAGGAAAGATCTAGATGTCCACTGGTTTGGCCAACCTTCACTGATGGCTCTTAAGAAAATGGAAAATGGACTCCAGGTCTCTAAACATCTCTTTCAAGAAAATCATGCTACTTTATATATTCAAAAACAGTCGCATAAATTCAAAGGAAAAAGTGGTAACTTCTGGCAGATGTGAGTGAGAAAATTAAAAACTGGCATGTGATCTGCGTCTTTGAGGATAACCAAGTTTTCAAATGGCAAAGGTTGGAAGGTAGTCTAGAAATACATCAATATGGGCAAAAAGATGGAAATTAAAAAACCTAAAGAGATGTGAAAGGCACATCTGAGAATCTAGGAATAGAGGTAAAAATTTCAAAAGCTGCAGAGAGAGAAATTGGAATCAAAATGAAGTTTTTTCTGTAAGTTTAAACTTCATGAGGCTTAATGATATATTCTTTGAGAAAAATTTTAGAATAAGAGAAATACAGAAAATGTTGGTTTTCTTCCATTTTGAGTAACGTAAGTGGCCATTTGCATGAGTTCCAATTTACAATTGCCAGTAGCTATACAATGAATTCACTTAGAAGTACTATACATAGGATAAGAGTATACGATGTGATGTCTTACCCAATGTTCTCTGAGACAATAAACCAAAGGACATGCAGTAGCAGATTAGGGTAATGTCTGCCATAGTATCTATCTGAAAAGCACTTCTACAGTCACTAGAATGGACCTTCGTTTACATTGCAAATATTTATGTATGTTTATAACACTGTCTCCTCATATAAATGCAAAGTACTGAATTGTCATAAATATGAGAACCAGCTGCATATTCTAAATCATAGGAATGCCCTAGAGTACAGGTATAGGCACACTCATGTGGTTTAGTGTTCAAGGTTAGTGACAGCAAAATGTGTCTACACAGATGTTTCTTGCTCTCCAAACAGTTCCTGTGCTAAGCTCCCTACCTTCTAGTTCACCCTGCTATACTGATGTAATTGTTACAATAAACTTTGGGTAACATACACAAGCATAAAAATCAAATATCCTCTAAAAGTATCCATAAGTATGACCTTCAAACAACCACTGTATGCATTTTAGTGAAAGTAATCCATTTTTCTATGCATATACATGCATATATTTGAAACTGGGCTTCAAAATCCGTGTCTCTAGTCATAACTCTAAGACTCACCTTTATGTATAGGATCAATGTGGTATTATATCCAGAAAAGCCAAGTGTTTAAAACCATACTATTACTCAGCTGATTCATCACAATAATAATGATGCCATTAATTTCTTGGGAATTTTTCTTCTCATCTGTTTGTTTCTGGTGATATAATATCCCTAAGAGCCAAGCCCACCCTTTCAAGAAGTTTCACCCCAAACAGATGACTCTCTAAGGAACTTCTGGTCCCCAAAACTATCACCATTTCTAAAACCAAGCTGGAATTTAGTACAGGCAGGATTTATAGCATTAAATCAATTTAAAAATATAAGGCTCTCCTGAACCTCATATAATAATTACAGGAACATTGGGGCGCCTGGGTGGCTCAGATGGTTAAGCATCTGCCTTCGGCTCAGGTCATGATCCCAGAGTCCTGGGATCGATCCCCACATCGGGCTCCTTGCTCCTTGGGAGCCTGCTTTCCCCTCTGCCTCTCTCTCTCTCTCTCTCTCTCTCATGAATAAATAAATTTAAAAATTTTTTTTTAATCTTAAAAAAAAAATTACAGGAACATTTCCAAATTTCACTCAGACTCTGGCATTTGGTTGTCACATTAGTTGAAAAGACTATTCATTCTCCATTGAATTGTCTTGGTGCCTTTATCGAAAATCAATTGACCAGAATATGCTAGAATTTCTGGACTCAATTATATTCCATTGAAATGTATATCAATCATTATGCCAGTAAAACCCTGCTTAAGTTATTACAGCTTCACAGTAAATTTTAAAATCAGGAATGTGAGTCCTCCAACTTTGCTCTTCTTCTTCAGGATTGTTCTGGACATTCTGGGTCTCTCGCACTTCCATATGAATTCCAGGATCATCTTAATTTCTTCAAAAACAGCTTGTTGGGATTTTGATTGAGATTGTGTTTAATCTGTACGTTATGGGGAGATTATTGCCATTTTAACAATATTAAGTCTTCCAATCCATGAACATAGAATGTCATTCCATTTGTTTAGGTCTAATTTAATTTCTTTCAATGTTTTATGGTTTTCAGAATACCAGTTTTACACCTTTTTAGTTAAATTTATTCCTAAGTATTTTATTTTTTTGATCTATGGTAAATGCAATTTTTTTTCTCATTTCATTTCTGGACTGTTCCTTGCTGAACATGCCTATTAGCTCTAATAGTTTTTTAATTGATTCCTTAGGATTTTCTAAATGCAAGATCATGTCATTTGCACATAAAAATACTTTTACTTCCTTTCTAACCTAGATGACTTTTATCTCTTTTTCTTGCCCAATTGAGCTGGCTAGAACTTGTAGCACAATGTTGAATAGAAATGAGGAGAGCTAACATTCTTACCTTATTCTTTTTTTTTTTTTTTTTTTTTAATTTATTTGACAGAGAGAGACACAGCGAGAGAAGGAACACAAGCAGGGGGAGTGGGAGAGGGAGAAGCAGGCTTCCCGCCGAGCAGGGAGCCCGATGTGGGACTCGATGTGGGACTCGATCCAGGGACTCCAGGATCATGACCTGAGCCGAAGGCAGTCACTTAACGACTGAGCCACCCAGGCGCCCCCATTCTTACCTTATTCTTGATCTTAGATACAAAAACATTCAGTCTTTCACCATTAAGTAAGATGTTAGTTTTTCACAGATGGACTTTACAGATTAAGTTCCTTTCTAGTCCTAGTTTGTTGAGTACTTTTATCATGAAAGGGTGTTGAGTTTTGTCAAAGCTTTTTCTGATTTATTAAGATGATCCTGTGGTTTTTGTCCTTTATTCTACTGATATGATGTATTACAACAATTGACTTTCAGGAAACTAATCTTGCATTCCTGGGATAAATCTCCCTTGATCATGGTGTATAATTGTTTTTATAGGTTACTGTATTCAATTTGTTAATATTTTGTCGAGGATTTTTACCTACATTCATAAGAGATATTTATCTGAGTTGTCTTTTCTTCTGATGTCTTATCTGGTTTTAGTATCAGGGCAATACTGGCCTGATACTAAAGGGTTGGGAAGTGATCCTCTTTTGTTTTTTGGAATAGCTTGTGAGGAAATTCTATTAATTCTTCCTTAAATATTCGGTCATATTTTGTTCTTTAACTTTTTCTATTTTTATACTTTTAAACATGCACTCTGATAGCATGTCCAATAGGAGGCCATAAATGTCCAGCCTTTCACTCTGTAAACCTGAAATTAATATATGGTATCTATGATCCACAACAGTATTGTCAAAGTTTGAGTTACAGGAAAGAGAAGTTCACTAATTCCTCCTTAAAAAGTTTTCCAAGTTTAAAAAAAAAAATAGTTGGGAAACATTTATTTCGGGCGTGAACTGTTTCTCCTGTTCCCCCAGCTCTCTCCCATTTCGCGACCCTCCCCAATGCAGAGTTCCGAACCACGTGCGCACAGATCTGATAGGTGACACTGGGGTACGATTGTGGCATCCTCCCGCTTCCGTCAGCATCTGGAGGGGGAGGAGGTTGGGCCAAGAGGGTCTCCAGAGGCGGAGCGGAGGAGGAGAGAATGCAAAACAGTGCCTCGTCCCTGGAACCTACGGAGGAGCAACGCCCCTCGCTATAAATTCAGAGCTGCCTCACCGCGGATGATTCCAGCTCTTGTCAGCCAGGGCCCCAGGCAGTGGCGACAGGCACGGCTAGCAGCTCTGTCGTGCTAGGGCGGTGATTGATGGGGAGCAGCCCAAGCGAACCCCAGGAGTGAGGGCGCACCGCAGGGACGCGGAAGCGGCGGGAGGAAGCCCCGCACCAGCGCTGCCAGCTTGCGGTCCGACCTGGGCTCAGCGCCCTGGGCGCGGGTGAGTCGACACCGACTCCCATGCCGGGTTTGGGGGCTGTGGGGCGGGGCCGATCAGTTTCATGTCAAGGCGTCCTAACTGCGGGTGCTGTGCTGGTAGGCTCCCGGGGACGAAGGAGAGAGCGAGCTTAGTTCTGGCCGGCGCCCACCGGGAACTGGCCGCCCTTCCCCAAATCAGGTGAGGGGCGCCTGGGTTGCAGGGAACAATTTGAGACTGTTCGCTGCGTGCCCCCAAAATTTCATTCCGATTTGACCAGACTCTTTTGAGGACAAGCAAGATATCTTCAGAACTGGGATGCAACCACGTAAACTTTCTTCCCGAGGCTTTTCACCAACTCTTGTCCTTTCACTGTCTTGAGTGAGACGCCGGTATAACTCCGCGGGGCGTCCATTTAAAAGTTGTGCTATTTCTAAGGTGAAGTTCAGAGTGTCCCCAACCTCCCCCTCCGCTTCCAAGGCAACACCCCAGCACAGCTCATTTCCCCCTCACCCCTCCCTGCAAACCATACTGATGGGTCCTTGGTACTGGACACCGCCCCCACCTGGAGCAAACTCTTCCACCTTCAGGTGTTCCCAGGTGCCCTTTGATTCATCAGATTGGCAAGGGGGAGAAGCCGGGGCGTCTCCACACCCCAATCCCCACAGCCCTGGCCTGTACACGTTTGTAAGAGAAGCTCTTTTTGGCTCCCTTCCTCCACACCACCTCCTAGCATCCCATTCTTCAATTCTCTTAACTGCAGCCCAGTCTTTCTACACTGCCAGCCTGCTACTTCTCCCCAAGACCTCAGCACGTCTTTCCCAAAGCGTACCCTGCCCCATTGTCTTTGCGCAGCTAGTAGAGACCCCGCTATTAAACCCAGCTGGGGTTTCTTTACCTTTTCTTTGTTTTCTGGTGGTGTATCAGAAGTCCATGACAGGCCCTCAAAGCCCTCTCTTCTCAGTAAAAGTTTGGGTGCTCCTGTTCTCCTGGGATCGAATTTGTGACTTAGCTACATTTATTTCTAATGTCATTCAGAGAAGAGAAAGTAACAGTGAGGGATGTAAGAAATCTGGGATTGGACCGTTCCGTTTTATAACTTTGTTGAGCAAATTGTTTCTCCTAAAGGTACCTCATCCCCAACATGATTCACTTGGTAGATACCATCTGAATGTCCTGGTTTATTTCCTTTAGCATAAGCTGTAACCTTTTGTAAGTCTTCTCTAACAAACTGCTTCTCTGTCTCCTGCTGTGCTTCCCTAGCTCTAAAGACCCCACATAGATAATCTCTAGTTAGGTTGTGGTGGATTCTGCCACCCTCACAGGCAGACAGTGGAGGGGCAGGGAAGCGCCAGGAGCAGGGAATGGGGAGACCCACTTAAATGGCTGTGTACTATTAGGAGAGTTATTTCACAACTCTGAACCTCAGGTCCCTGCCCTTGAGGTTCCCTCCAGTGATAAAATTCCTTGATTCCTTTTGTTTCCTAGTTATTTGCTTAAAAAATAATAGTCTAAAATAATTACCCATTTAGCCCATGTTTGGGACTCTCAAAACTCTTTTTTTTTTTTAAAGATTTTATTTATTTATTTGACAGAGACAGACACAGCGAGAGAGGGAACACAAGCAGGGGGAGTGGGAGAGGGAGAAGCAGACTCCCTGCCGAGCAGGGAGCCCGATGCGGGTCTCGATCCCGGGACTCGATCCCGGGACTCCAGGATCATGACCTGAGCCGAAGGCAGTCGCTCAACCAACTGAGCCACCCAGGCGCCCTCTCAAAACTCTTTAAATAACTGTCCTGGTAAATTATCTATTCTGAAAATCATTGCGTTTCCAGGGCTGGCTCCAAAAGTCCAACTCCCTCCCCCCCAGATTATGGCTGGCAGTTCCCATAACCTGGTTTATGTACTCAGGGAGTGTACCCCCAGTTGCCAGGTCTCAGCATTTATTAAAGTTTCACAGTTATTAGTGTCAAATCTGTCATCTCCTCTGTCTCTTTTTTTTTTTTTTTCTGACTTCATTGTTCTTTGTGCCCATCATGAAACCTCCATTTCTGGTAAGGCTCTTCTTTGACTTAAACTGAATCAAATGCTCCATCATCCAACTCAGAAGAAAGCTGGTTTTCTTCCACTGGTTCCACTGATGCCAAAGGAAGACTTAGCTTCCTTGAGATGTATAAAGTGCCTTTCAGTCACTTTTGCTTCGCCAATGCTCCCCATCCCAAGAGTTCTAAGCCTAAATCTTTCCTGTCACTCTCTAACCCTGGTTCAGTGTTCAAAAAAGAAATAATCTGTGGATTGTTCAGGTTTCTTACACTGTGGTTTTTTTTTTTTTCTAGTTTGAAGTAAGAAGTGTGTGTGTGTGTGTGTGTGTATGTGTACATTTTTTGGTTTGTTGCAGCTGCTTATTACTGTTGTTGCTACCATCACTAATTATTTGCCCTATGCAGGAGGAAAAAGAGTGAAAGAAAATTTAATCTGCTACTTACCCAAAGCCCCGGTAAAATACTTAGCTGAGAGAAGTCTAAATCTAATAGTTTAAATGTATGATGCATGTTTTCTGTAGTTTTATCTGTGCCACCACATCCTTTTCAAGCAAATAACAGATTTGCTGTATTTTGTTTTCAAATTTGTTACAGGAACCTAGACTAAGTCCCATAACACCTGTATGTTTTGGCTGCCTGATGCAGGCTCCCAGCCTTTAGCCCCACACTCATTAGTTTACCTAGTGCTTTGCCTGCTCAGTCATGACTGGGCTATGCCAGAGAGTCTCCCAAGTAAGCTAGCAAATTAAGAATTTTATTTAGATGTTTGAAGTAAATCCAAGTGTTGTAAAGATTAGAAAGCTGTCTTAAAGACACATTGTGGCAAATAACAAATATAGAGCCAGACAGGCAAACTATGACAAAGCAGTCAAGGCCAGGTTAGGAATGCTCTTCTCCCATGTTATCTAGTAAACTGGACAAATCACCTTTTAAACTCATCGCCACTGAAAAGTGCTATTATTTTTCTTCAAAATAGTTCTAAGCCATCCCTTTCAAAACTGCCTAAAGTCACTGGATTGCATGGTTTGTGTTCCTTGCCATGTAGTTACTTATTAAAATAGCGTATCAAAGTTCCCATAAGCAAAAGTAAGTTTTGTTCCACTTCCAGCCTAAATTTAGCTGTCATTTTACTTTTTTTATTAATTATATGAATTTTAACTACCAAAATTCAACTTTTCGATGACTTAATATATAAAGCTATCTTAAATCAAGGAGTGTCTATAGGGATTTAAGGTAATAGTCAACTGATTTGACAAATAACTACTGTTACCCTATTAAAGCTCTAAAATACATCCAAAATAAATCACAGCCAAAAAAACAAAAAAATCAACAACTAAAGAGCTATACATGAGTTATACATTTGCCAAATGTTTTATTAGTCAGTGGTTATTTTAATGAGAAATTTGACAATTGGAAATAGAAAACAAAGTATAGTCATAGAAATGACAAGTGAATCTTGATATTAGTCATTGTATTAACATTGAAAGTTTTGCTATCTGATTTTTTATTCTCTGTAGCAGATGGTCACAAGGGAAAACAATTCCTTTGAGAGTTAAAATCAATCTTTCAAATATTTTACTGACAGAATTCACTATATGCTGTAAATATCATGACTTCTGTATTTTACATTATTCTTATAGCTCAATTTAGAAGTTTTTATTTGTCTGGTTCCTAAATAGGTGCATCATCCAAATGTCTTAAGTAGAAATAAATGTCTAGAATTTGCCAGAGATTACCAGTTTCCTTCCTATATCTAAGACTATTTTAAATTGTGTTGCTAGTCTCACATTTAATTACTTTTCTAACATTTAATAGTTTAGAAAATGGGTGAAGAAATGGGGTATGCTTTGTTTTTCCCAATCACATTGTGCCTTCATATTCCAAGTCCTAAGTCTAAATGTCCTTAAAATTTTAAATCATGGAATTAATAATCATTCAGTTTGGGTCAAGTTTTATATGATTTCTTGTTCACTTTATACACATATAAGCTGTTTTATTCTTCACCAAATGATGTTAAAACTTATTTATATCAGTGGATTTAAGTACTTTGAATGGTTAACTTCAGAGTGAGAATACTGGAGAACACACATATGATTGTGTACTATTAAAAAGAGTTTATGGGGGCACCTGGGTGGCTCAGTTGGTTAAGCGACTGCCTTCAGCTCATGATCCTGGAGTCCCGGGATAGAGTCGGGCTGGGAGTCTGCTTCTCCCTCTGACCCTCCTCCCTCTCACGCTCTCATTCTCTCGCTCTCTCAATAAATAAATAAAAATCTTTTTTAAAAAATAAAATAGTTTATGATTGCTAATTTGCTCTCTACGATGTCTTTAGATATTTACCAATTAATATTAATCAAAGCTCCTCTATCCACCTTGGAAAATAAAGAATTGTATGTATGAAATGTATCAACAATAGAAGATATTACAGAGGAATTACTATGGATCTGAGTGATATTAGCTCCTTAAGAATACTCAAGTATAAAAATGGTCTTTGGCCTAGAGAGATGTTGGTCAAGCTGAGTACATATTTGGATATGAGTCTCTCCAGGCATCTCCGTGACACTGGGGTGGGAGGCCATTTTAAAACAAGCCTCGGGCGCCTGGGTGGCTCAGTTGGTTGGGCGGCTGCCTTTGGCTCAGGTCATGATCCTGGAGTCCCGGGATCGAGTCCCGCATCAGGCTCCCTGCTCAGCGGGGAGCCTGCTTCTCCCTCTCACCCTCCCCCCTCTCATGTACTCTCTCTCATTCTCACTCTCTCAAATAAATAAATAAATCTTTTAAAAAAAAAAAAAACAAGCCTCCTTCCGTCCTACTTTTCATACCAGGTGAAATGTCTAATGTGGTCACATTGTTTGATTCCAGCCACTTCCACAACTTTCCCTTCCTTAAGGGAGTATACCTCCTTTGATAATATATGCACCACATCCAATACTAAATGCTCCACAAATCACTTTCTTGCTTGCTTATTATTTGTTTTCAGCTAAAGCCATGGAAAATGTTAAATACATTTTTCAGATCCCTATATTTTAGAAGAGATACACTAGGGAGGAACAATTTTCCTAACCTCCTTGAGTATAGTATCCTATTAGACACAATAAAATGACTTGAAATTGATGCTTTACTCTTACTAATTGGGGAACTAACTACTATTTTTTAGTCTAAAGCTGTAAAGGCAAGGGGAAAGTAGAGGAAAGAGTAAGAAAAGGAGAAACAGAATAAAAGTTGAAATGGCAAATCAGTGGTTCTTAGGGCATTAGGGAAAAGGTAAGGCAAGCATGCTACAATTACCTGGGAGGCATTTTAAATCCGTATATGTTGTCTAAACTTTACTTATTCCCATTGCCCCTACTGAGAACCACTGTACTATAAATTAGGAGCAACCATCCACAATTACCTCAAGTGTCAAGGCAAAGATCAGCATCATGGGCATCATGTGGGAGCTTGTTAGAAATGCAGACTTTCCGACTCAACCCAGACCCATTGAATAAGAATCTGCATTTTAACAAAATCCTCAGGTGATTCAAATGCACAGTGAAGTTAGAGGAGTCCAAGTGTATAACACCTAGGCCTTGTTTAGGATGATTACCTAGGGCACCTGGGTGGTTCAGCAGTTAAGCCTCTGCCTTGAGCTCAGGTCATTTCCCAGGGTCCTAGGATCCAGCCCCACAGGGCTCCTTGCTCAAGGGGGAGTTGGCTTCTCCCTCCGCCCCTCCCTCTGCTCATGCTTGTGCACTCTCTTGCTCTCTCTCTCATAAATAAATAAAATCTTTTAAAAAATAGAATGATTACCTAGAGGTTATTTTATTGGCTTTTTAATAAACTAACATTTTGACATAAAGCTAACACTTATTGAGCACAGGTAATATGCCAAACACATTCAGCCTTTAGTATTGTTTTTATTTAATCCTCACAACATCCCTATGAAATAGGTACTGCTTTATCCTCATTTTATAGATTAGGATACTGAGTAATAATGAGATAAGTAACTCACCCAAATGTGGTAACTGGTAAAGATTTAAACACAGGAATTTTGATTCCTGTGCTTTTAGCTGCCACCCCACACTATCTACATTTGGCTGCCTGCTTTTTAAGGCCTCCTAATTATTTGAGAATTTACTTAACATTATAATTTGAAATCAAGTTCTGTTTCATCGAAAAAAAACAAGATCTATTCCATTTTAAACATTTGCCTGTCCTCTTACCTTTAAGTGCAATAATAAAGGATTCTAGAAATTCCTTCTTTAGTTGGAAAATAAATACTAAAACTATAACAGCTCATTATTTAAAACTTAAGATTTGATATCTCTGTGTTTTCTCATAACTTACCTAAAATTTACTCTTTTTACCTTTTGGTGTTCTGATGCTATTAAAAAAAAAAGTTTTCTCTTGAACAAGTGATTCCCTACCTACACAAATTATTCAGCCTTCCAACTCAAATTATAGAACACTCTTTCAGCTTTAATATGAACATTTATCTACAAGCATGGTTCACAAAACTAGTTGAATATAGTTACTAATCAATCAGTCGGCAAGCAAATGGTGACTTCTTTTAAGCCAGTGACTCCCCAGATGATTAAGCCTCTGAACAATTTCTCCTAGTGCATGTAGATTCTCCAAGAGCTGTCAGTTGGATCTGTCCAAAAGCCTGTTGTTCTGACAGGGGCTCATTGATGTTGATCAAAAGACAGAGGTGAGTCTGGGTTCCCTGTGATCATGTTTGAGAGGAGAGGTGTGTCAACATGACTGAGCAGCTACAATTTTCCCAGTGATAAAGGGACTTCCTTGGGAGATGGAACTTCACCAGCTGCTTAGATCTGGAACTTTAGGTAGCACTAACAGTACAGTGTCTAATCTGTAACTTATGGCTTAGGACACAATGAACCCAGGGCTGCCATAATGCCAAGTTGTACGGGCCTAGCAGGGCGGGAGTGCCCAGGAGACATACTGCACATAGCAGCAGAATTCCTTAGAGCTAATAAATGATCAAATACCAGTGATTCTCTTATGACCCTTTACAGTCCTGCTGGTCTCACTGAGCCCAAATACTCGTGACTGGCGCTGCACAGAATCTGCACCAGGTTTTCTTCTAAATAAACTGAAAAACATAGCATTTCTCCCAGTAAACGTCATACATTTATACCTTTATCATCACATACACTTTTCTTCACTTTTTGACCCAAACTCTTCTCGTTATCCAATTCAAATGCATTTTACATGCTTCTAAATCTGTGTAGTATGCCACTAGAACAAGAATATTCCATTAACCGAGCTTTAGTAATCTTTCTGTTCAAATGATGCCACTTCACATAAAACACATTGTACCATGATGGATCCCAGCCCTTAACCTTCACACAGTTAATTGCTGCTACTTTATCAGGAATGGAAAAGAATCGGATGTGATTCCTACGTAATGATTTCTTGAATGTGTTCTGGCATTTGATCTACTGGGTTAATCGAATAAATTTTTAAGAGAACCACAAATCTATTCTTTTAAGTTCCTATTAGATTAAGCCATATGATGGGACATTATATAGTCATTTTTACATATTTAATAATATTTAATAGCAAGGAAAGATAATCATAAGTGAATAGAGCAATATAAAAACATAAATCATGAGAGTGATCCAACGTGTGTGTGTGTGTGTGTGTGTGTGTGTGTGTTTGGGAGATTCTTGTCAAGCTGCCATTATGGCCTTATTGGGTCATTGGTATTCTAATGAAAATAGTTACACTAGCACTGATGTGTGGTTAAAATCACTGATATATTTTTTAAATGTCTGCATCTTTGTAAACCAGATAAGACTAGGAAAAATATATAACAAATCTTAAAATCTTTTAAGAGTTATTAAGATCAAGGCTAAGATCAAAAGTGACTTTTTTCTTTCCCTTATTTTTTGGTATGTGCTTTCAAAATCTCTATTACTTTTATACTTCTTACTTTCTGTTTGTCTCAGAATATCTATTACTCTCCCTCCAACTAACTCTAGATTTCGGATCTTTAGACAACTGCTACTAACTCTGTAGAGAAGGATACTGGCAAATCCGACGCTTTCTCTGATTTTTTTTTTTTCCTAAGATACACTAGTGCCTTACAGGAGTTCACAAGGTTTATACCATGGTGGTATTTCTTGTAAGAGAAATAATCTTGTGGGAAATGTCTTATTGCCATAACAACAAAACCACTGAAATGCAGGGCTAAAAAGAGATTCTTCTAATGCCAAAATCATTCCAAATAAGAATGTTATATTAAAGTTGGTATACATTGTGGTTTAAAAAGTAACCTATACTATACCTATTGTCTTTTTGAATAACTCTTCAGATTTAAAAAATTTCTTACTTAAATATGTCCCCCAAATCCATAATGAAAATTACTGGTTAATTTGGCTACATAAAAAATTAAAATGATCATATAGTAAAAAGGACCATAAACAAAGTCAAAAGATAAACAGGAACTTGGGAAAGCTATTTGCCACACATTACATGTAAAATGCTAGTTTCCCTAACATAACATAAGCTCTTTAAAATGAGAAACAGTGAACGACCCAATTGAAAAATGAGCAAAGGCCATTACTGGGAAAACTAGTATAAGAATAACTACAAAAAATAAAAAAATAAACTCAACTTCATTCATAATTAAAGAAATGCAAATCAAGACAAATACATACTTTTCATTTATCAAACTAAGAAAAAAATTTGAGATTTGATAAAAGCCAGGTTGTTAGCATCATATATTGGTATAACCTTTATAGAGGACATTTTTTAAGTATCTCTCAAAAACATGGACTATACAGTTTGCTTTAACAATCATTTTGAAACTTTTCTACTGATATATAGCTTTAAAAAATGCATATGTATAAATAGGATCATTGAGGCATGTTCTTAAGCAGCCAAAAAGGGAAACTGAAAAAAAAGAAGGCCGTAAGGCCCAGTAATAGGGGCCTGGTTGAATAAATCATCATGTATCAGTGCAATGAATGAAATATTGTATAGTCATCAAAATAAATGAGGCAGATGTATGTATACAGTATAGATAGTTCTAGCCATATTAAGTTTAACAAAAAAGCAAAGAGCAGAATAGTATGATGTATAAAATGAAAAAATATGGATATACACATTTGTATGCATGTGTGTGCTTTTTTAAAAGTCCTAAAAGGGGGCGCCTGGGTGGCTCAGTCGGTTAAGCGTGTGACTTCGGCGCGGGTCATGATCCCAGGATCCCGGGATCGGGCCCCGCATCGGGCTCCCTGCTCAGTGAGGAGCCTGCTTCTCCCTCTACCTCTATCTGCCACTCTGCCTACTTGTGATCCCTCTCTCTCTCTGTCAAATAAATAAAATCTTTAAAAAATAATAAAATAAATAAAATAAAAGTCCTAAAAGGATACATATGGAAGTGTTAGTAGTAAGTACCTCTAGGAAGTGGAACTGAGAGACCATTACAGAAGGCTAGGAGACATGAAGTTTTATTTTTATACTCTTTTATAACTTGACATTTATGCCACAAGCATGTATCACTACACTGAGAAACAAAAACAGACATACAGAAAAAAAGATCTCTTAAAAAGATTTTTTTTTCAATTCTTGTGCAATAACGCTTATATAGGTTTATATTAAAAAGAATCATCAAAGTTTATAGATTCACAAGTAAGTAATCTATTATGATATTTCTTATATTAGTAGTTATGTCTACAGAAGTGTCTTAGAATAAGATTGCACTATTTTACCCAAAAACATTGTTTTTCTCCTCTAGTGTGTATCTACAAGGGTATGGGGGAAGATGTTGACTATAACCAGGAAGAAGATGAAATCTCATGACAGACTGCCACTTGGTACAGCCTAACTCTCCATAAGGACAAACACATCCTTGATATGGGCCAAACGGTTTCATTCCCTTCAAAAACACATTCCAGATGTAGTGTTAATACTTACTCTGTCAATTAAAAAATGAAAATCTGACCATATTCAGTGAATCCCATTAATCTTTTTTCTTTTCAGATTGAATACATGATAAATTGGTCTCAAATGGCTGGGGTTTCATCTGAATAAGACACGAAAGCCATCCCAGAAGTTCTGCATCCAGGTAACATGTCTTACACCTATAGCACTCTATCTGTCAGTGGTTTTTCTCTAATATGTCAACAGTGGAGGTAGCACAAGAAGCCACATACACCATTGTCTAGAGATAGAAACAGAGGAAGCAGAAAAGAATGAAATTCCAGTCTTATCTCATCCCTTTTATGCAGCTTAAGAACATATATATTTATATAATTTTAAATGTAAACAATGTTAGAATTACCATGATATCCATCTATTAATGTAAACCATGTGAGAGATTTGCAACCCCTTGGCAAGGACCTCCTTGTGGCCAGTGGTGGATTGTTCTTCATACTATGTAGGGCTTTCAGAGAACCAGGAAAGAAATGATTGTGTTCTCTCCTCAGCCACCCAATGGGGGATTTGGGCTCTATGAGGCACTCACTTCCAGAAGCACATGTCCAAAGACCATATGTCCAAGGACCATAAACCTTAAAACTTGACCTGCTCACCTTCAGAAAATCCAGATGTCTCTGAGTCTCATTCTTTCAAAAGTTTCCCTTACTCCTGTAAGATATAGGCAGAAGGGCAATGTGGAATTGGAGACAAGGTACCCTTTAATACCTACAGTCTAGCTCTCTAGTAGGTATGAATCCCATGGAGTCATGCAGCTGGGCATTACACTCAGAATCTGAAGGGGCAGCGTTGGTAATCAGAGACTGCTCTGTCCTTCTATTTCCTGTCATGTGGCCCTGCCTGATATTTTTCATAAAAAGACTCCTGGATTTTCCAGATTAAAAGATTTTTTTCTCCTCACAATAACTCAGCTCAAAGAACAAGTCCTCGACCTCCTAAATTAACAGGGGAGACACTCCCTAGTCCCTCCAGGGAGAATAAAGAGAATAGCTTGTCCCCTTCTCAATATATTGTGATTACATTTTATCAAAGCATAAGATAGATAGGATAGGTGGTGAGTGGGTAGACAAATGTTAGAGGTGATTTTATTCTTCTTTGTTCCGTTGGCAAATGCAAAACAGTTGCTGGAAGCACTCCACGGTGGTATTAGGAAACTATTTAGGATTGCTTTAATCTTGGAGACAAAAATAGTAACATTCTACAGAGTTCTGTCACTGGAAATCTTTAGGTTTGGGGGGTTTTTTGTTTGCTTTTTCGAGGTGTAGTTAAGCTTAGAAATCTGGGCTATACATGTTTTCAGCAAAAATCCAGCTCTAGAAAAAGTACATTGAAATATATGTCCTAAATAGGAAGCTTTATTTTACATCCAAAGAGTCCTGAACAGAAGGAACTCTGTCCATAATATTCCATCAGCCTTATAACAGAAGAAGCAAGACAGTGATCGGGGGGGGGGGGGGGGGGGGGGGGGGGGGGGAGGTTCCTGATGGAACTGATTCTGTGAACAGCCTCCCTTCTCCTGTTTTGGAAGCTCTCAGTTTCTAACAGTCACACATTTGTAGCAAAACTTTCAAAATAATACGATGTTTTGCTTACAAATAACAAAACAGTGAAAAAAAAACACTATAATCTTAAACTTTTCAAACCATTAAGTTACAGATGAATAGGCAAAACATGCTTAATTCAAAGAAGTTATTTTTTGTTGGTTAAAGAACTGATGCTACACCAATTCTGCCACTAACTAGCAACTTTGCTTTTGGTTTCTTGTAAAATAATCTCTAGCGCCCCATCCCAATCCATGGGCACTCTACTGAAATACAAAAGGTGTGTTCAGAGTTTCTGAACGTTGCAGTGCCCATTTTACCAACTTACAACTAAAGAACTCTGACCTCTTATTGATTTAAACCAGTAATGTGTAAACAGCACTTCAGAGCTTGTTTAACAGGACCAAAAGAATTTAAGTTGAAATCTACTTAGGACAAATGAGGAAAACCAGGACATTTAAAAGAATAAATAAAGACCATATTCAGTGACTTAAAATCTGTAGACCTGCACTGTCCAGTATGGTAGTCATGTGCCATGTGTGGCTATTCAAATGTAAATGTAAATTAATTATCATTAAGTGAAATTAAAAATTCAGTTCCTCAGTTGTGCTAGCCACATTTCAAGTATTCCAATAGACACATATAATTAATGGCTACACTGTTGGCCAGCACAGATTTACATTTCATAGAAAGTTCTAGGATACTATGGCTGTAAACAACTTACTAATAATTGAAATGGACTTCCATTGTTACTTGGTAAGAAATTTTTATGCTCTTTTAAACTTATTTGGAAATTTTAAAGTATTTTTTAAGGGGCGCCTGAGTGGCTCAGTTGGTTAAGCGACTGCCTTCGGCTCAGGTCATGATCTCAAGGTCCTGGGATCGAGCCCCGCATTGGGCTCCCAGCTCAGCGGGAAGCCTGCTTCTCCCTCTCACACTCCCCCTGCTTGTGTTCCCTCTCTCGCTCTCTCTTTCACATCAAATAAATAAATAAAATCTTTTTAAAAAAAAAAAGTATTTTTTTAATTCTAATTTTCTCAGCGGTACATTATTTAGTATATAGTTTTCACAGTCCTTTTTTCTTTTTCCTATTTATTTGCATGTTAAAATACATGGTAGTAAGTATCTCATGTACTCTTCTAAGGTTAGATGTTCTTGTTTACTTAAAAATCATGAGAAGAGGTACATGCAATTATATTGAACTAATATATAGCTGTTGGTATTTTTACCTGCATCATTGACATCTCCAAGTAAACAAAACTAAAAAAGATGTAGGATCATTTCTAAAGACCCACATATTTTTTTGTTCTTTATATTCTGTGAGATTTTTTTCCTGCAATGATAGATATGTCTCAATTGTATTGACGTAACTACAGATGACTTAACATTTTTTTCAGAAATTGAAGAGCCAAGCAAAATAAGTATTAGATGACTTATTTCTTTTTTTCGCTTTTTATAGAAATGCACAAGATATTAGAGTCTCTATTTTTGTTTCCAAATTATATGTATCACAGAGAACAGTAGTTTGTTTTCAATTTTTAATTAATATGATCACCACCTGTTATAGTATATTCTGAAAGTTCTTAGTCACCATTTTTCCACTAATATGATCCCATTATTAAAATGTCAGTCTCAATTACTTTCTAGTCACTTATACCTAGTATTCAATTACATTTGGTTCCTGGGCTAATGGTTGTGTGTTACACAAGGCAAAAAATTAAAAACAAATTTGTCTTTGAGTCATCGAAGCATCAAGGATTTGAAATAGCTATATAACTATGAGAAAAGCATATAAATATCCAGCCTGTATTCCCTTTACACATTTAATAGTATTATTTTTCAATAAAAGCATATATAATAAAAGTTTGCACCCAGTTTGGAATTATCAAGTATGAATCCAAGTCTTACCAATGAAAAAAAGGCAAAGCAAAGGGTAGTCATTTGAGGGGTGGTTCCTACAATAAACAAAAACATAGCTTTCTTCATAGAGTAACAGGTTTACTCCAAATAACCTATTATCTACAGTATATTCATAGAAACACTGTTCCTAAGCTTGAAAAATAGAGCTAGGTATGCTTAGCACATAACTGACCATACAGGAGACTCAAATTTAGGTTACTGTTAATATTTTTAGTAATTAAAAGAGTTCAAAGAATTAGCATCAAAATGTGGAGGTTCTGTTTTGCTGGCAGGGAGAACCTTTGACTAGTACCAAAAATATTGTCATCCTTCCCCTTCAACTAGTCATTCCTTTTAAGACTTTTAAGAAGATTTAGACATGTAGGAAGCATTTTTTAAATTCCAGAAAGTACAAGATATCTTAGAAATGTAATAACACAACACAGATCTGGTAAAAGGTGGTTATCTGGAACTAGGTCTTGGGCACCTTTTCAGAACTTAAGTGCTAGGAGGCTCTGGGACAACAAGAAGAATGTCATACTGCAAGTCCAAAATCCAGTCAGGAACAGCCTTCCTCCTCCTCTCATGTAGGCAAGGCCAAAAAACTTCTACACACAGCATGGGTCACCATAGAAAGCAAACAGAGCTACTGTAGATAAAACTAGGCAGTGGGTAAAAGCTAGACCCTAAACCTTGGCTCCTCAGTGATGCTCCCAAGTCAAAGAGGAAGAACAAAATGGGCGTTTCACTGCTTCTGGTCCCTCTAGTATGGTCAGTGTGCACAGCAGGAGGATAAAACAATTGTCTTAACAGTGTAAAGCAGGAAGTCCAAACTCCTTTGGCAGTGTGAAAGCAGTGCAAATTGGAGTCACTGATGACAACAGCTTCTCATGTGATATATGTAATACTAATAGGTCAGCCATATTTTATTTGACTCCAAAACCATTAATGAGTGCTTGTCTTCATTTTACAAAGAACATATTTATCTATACACAGTTGAACAAATAGGGAGCTTTAAAAATGAACCTATTTGTGAGAACCCACTGCCCACAACACATCAGCTTGGTGGGACAATTGAAGTAGTAGTAAGCTCGTCTTAGATTTCTGCTAGAATTTAGACTTAATTAGATGGATGAATTAGACAGAACTTACTACCTGAATTAAAGAGTGAAAAATAGAATATGTACCAATTAAGTGAAAGAAAATTCATACTATGAATAAAACAATAAATGTCAATAAATTAAAATTTTTTATTTTAGCTTCCTTAAGATATATGACAAATTTAACAGACCTAATTTAACATCTCAAAATGAAGAGATCTAAGTAAACTGTTTATGATTTTTATCTTCTTAGGAAGATGTTTGACATCTTTAATTTTCATATTTAATCAAATTTTTTTCTGTTTTCAGTTTCTATGGTGTCACTATCCATCAACTCATATTGGTTGAGTGTGTGTGTGTGTGTGTGTATCCCAAGAGAAAGTAATTCTGCAATCCTCCTCAGCAATTCATTCTAACAATGAAGAACCCTTAAGCTAAACAGAATAATTCATTTCACAGGAAACTTTTATTCAATATGTATAATTAGTTTTAGTTAACTTTATTAATGAAATGTCGCAAATCAATTAGGTTGGCAATAATCAGATGCTGAGGACCCAAGAGGGGCCATAACTCTCACAAGAGGGGAAGGTGATATACAATTTAGTTGGGAAGCAAATGTAATTAGATTTGATCAGTTGAGTATTCCTATCCTGATGTGGAGTCAGGCACATACCCAGACCTGAGTACATAGTTAAAAAGAAGTAGAAAAAAACAATGTGACTTAGAAAATGTCTTCATGGTCCTGTCAGCCACGTACTGACAGCTAAAGTGGGCCTTTGAAACCACAGGTAGACACATTTTCTTCAGACAGTGCTATCTTTTAAATTAATTTTTCAAATCCAAATGCCTGTAAGTAGGCAATATATAAACTTTCCTGTTTATCACAGACCCCATCGTTACCTAATGCCTTACAAAGGTGCTTCATATATTTATTTAATTGCTCAAATCTTGAGGACATTTCAGTTTAAAACTATTGTGATCTAGAAGTTGGTTAATCCTAAAGTTTCTTCCTCAGACCCTAAAATAAAAATATCAAATAAAATGTCATGATACGGGCGCCTGGGTGGCTCAGTTGGTTAAGCAACTGCCTTCGGCTCAGGTCATGATCCTGGAGTCCCGGGATCGAGTCCCGCATCGGGCTCCCTGCTCGGCAGGGAGTCTGCTTCTCCCTCTCCCACTCCCCGTTTGTGTTCCTTCTCTCGCTGTGTCTTTCTCTGTCAAATAAATAAATAAAATCTTTAAAAAAAATGTCATGATAGTAAGAATCCTTCTGAATGAGAATGATATTAAATACAAGTTATTCCTACTTAGGGTTGTAGTTTGCAACAGATTCTGCTGTGATTCATGGAGTATTTCTGTCAGATACCTACATGCCAGACACTATTCTCAGTCCTGAGGACAGTGTGAGCTGTAGACAAAAACCCCTGGCCTCAGAGAACTTATATTCTGGTGCATATAGACAGAAAAACAATCAAGTAAAATATGCAATATGTTACATGACATGGAGAATGGAAATAGAAATGAGAGGGGAAGGTACAGTTTTAAAAGGGTATTTGGAGAAAGCCTCCTTAGTAAGAAGGAAGGAGGAACTCTGTGGACATCTGGGGAAGGATTCCTCTAGGCAAAAGCAAAGCATAAAGCAAAAACAAAGGCCCTAGGCAATACTATGCCAGCAAATTCAAGGTACAGCAAATAGGCCAATATCCTTAGAAACTACAAAAGAAGAATATATAACAAAAGAGAGATCAAGTTATTGAAGGATAGCTGGACTAATAGGTAGAAACTGGAAACATTAAGAATGGGTGCTAGAAGAGAAGAAACAAATGGAATTTTAAACCTAAATGATTTAAAGACTTAAAATGCTTTGAAATGTAGTGAAATGTTTCCAAAATGGAAGATTTTAAAAAGAAGTCAGGTCTGTGATTCAATCCCCAACAGTTAGTTCTGTGGCTATAACTTGAACTCTAAATATTAAAAATGTGCATTTGATGTCAGTTCCTCCTGGACACCCAACTTATTTGTTTGGGGCCTTTGGTTTACTCCAAAAACACTTTGCCTATCACTGACCTATAATCCCTTGTCTCTGGGCCTGAAAGTAAAACTCCTCAAGTAATAAAAAATTGGGGGTACACAACATTACCATTAGATTCTTTTTAGTGAAAGCTTTGCCTTCTTAGACAAATATACCGGTGACCTTAACAAATCCCAGGGATACCACCAAATGTAAAATGATTTCATATATTAGTTACCCCTTTTCAATTATTTTATCTCCAAGTCCAACAAAAAGAAAATTCTAAATAAAAAGATACATTTGGGATTGTAAATGCGGCATTCATCCACATAGAACAAGGAATAAAATTACTTAATGAAATATTTCAAATTCAACCAACTCTAAAAATGTAAGATAGTCTGAATGAGAAGAACAGTCCTGACTTTGCATTATATTTTAGCGGTGTTGTTTTCTCATAATCCCCATGCTTTTTTCCTATCCTGCTACTGTTCAAGATTTCCTAATGAGGATTAGGGAACAAGTGTATTTAACAATCTGTATTTGCAGGTTGGAAACAAGAAAATGAAGACTAATAGTTTCTCTCCTGCTAATTTGATTTTCTACAGCTCCTCTCCTATCAGCATAGGCAAAGGACTTAGTAACTATTTCTAGCAGATGGGGCCAAGGAAAAGACAAGCATCTGTGATGTCATGCTTCCCCCAAATGGGCCAGCTGCCCTACAGGCTTCTATTAGAGACTTCCCCAAGAGTAATAAATGAGAAGTGATCATGAACAGAATGAGAAAAAAAAAATGCAACTTCCTTTATTCTAGAAAAGCAATACCCAATGGCTGGTTAACAATGCTACAGTAAATGTTTTTGTACATTTCTTTTGCATATATGGAGAGTCTTAAGGTATGTACTCAGAAGTGGAAATGATGATCTGATTTCCACAGTGGTGGTGATATGAGATTCCTGGAAATGGGGTTGTGCTGAGTTGACAGAAAGACGTAGGGGTTCAGTCTTTAACTGCCAATGTGTGGTTGGCTCTCTAAACTGAAATATGACCCCAAAACAACTTCTTCTGGTATACTTCCAGGTCCTAGGGCTAGTTAATAATACAAATGGTTATTTATTGATAACTATACAGGAATTTATTGCCCAGTACCCCGCATATCAATGAAATTCCATAAAATCAGCCCAGCAAGGAACGAGAACATATTGAGAGTATACAACACATAACTTTAAATGAGAGGTTTTCCTTTTTTCACACAAAAACATGAAAGTCAGTTTGAACTGATGTGGACTTCTGTCCAGGTGAGTGCCTCTGATTTCAGAAAGCATGTACCTCTTTTGTAACTCCAGTGTGTCCTTGGAAAGTGCTGCATAAAGGCCAAACTGCCAAGTCTAGTCCTTCTCTGAGGAAAACCTTTTTAGTTGTATGTCAGTAGCTGGTCTTTGTTCTCTTCAGTGCTCATTGCAAAATACAGCAATTCTAATTCTAAATCCCAATAGTATTGGGAAGACAAGTGGAGTTAAAATAATGCCTGTAATTTAATCAGTATTTGGTCACTAATAAAAAGCTAGTTAGTCACAGCTTCCTTCCAATCCCTCTCCCACAGATTTCTCTCCTGAAAGGAGATACTTACTATACAGCATTTTAGGGAAAACAAACTTTCCTCAATTGCTAGGGCTGGAGTAATGAAAGGTTTGAAAATAGTATTTTAAGCACGATCACATTTTTTCTTTCCATTCCCTGAGGTCGAACAGATTCTTAATTTCAGTTTTTCAACTTCCCTGAAAATAATTTCTGTCTCTACTTACCTATTTCAATTCAATATTTTATCTTCTTAATCTGGTAGACTCACAAATTTAAGTCATCATGCAGATCAGAAAAAACCAAGTGAGATGTAAAGCATCTAAATGGCAAATCTTCTCACTCAAAAAGCTAAAAATAAAAAAAAATCTCAATCCAAGAATGAATCATCCTTGAAATTTTCCCAACTTGGAGTTTAGTTTTATGGGTGAAAACTTTGGGAGACCAGTTTGGGAAGCAACCCAAAGCAAACAGCCAGGTACTATTACATACACATAATCTTTAATTTCCCACAACAACACTTAAGAAGTAGCTATGATTGTTGCAATTGTATTATATTGCTATTTTATAAATGTAGACACACAGCAACAGAGAAAACAACATCCATTAACTGGACACTTACTGGATCAGGCACTGAGTTAGTCACTTTATCTGCATTTTCTTACTTAATCCACCAAAAAGCAAGGAAACAAACAAACCCTATAGGCTAGGTTCTCTTATTGGCTTCATTTTTTTCACGGACACTGAGCCTAAGGGGTCCACTTTGCTAACCAATGTCAGCACCGGAACTGGAATTTGGGACTGACTTCAACACCCTGGTTCTGACCATTTCTTTTCCACATGTAACCCTTCAAATTCTCCAGAGGCTGATATCTTCCTGCTGTTGCTTTTCATTAACTGCTACATCATCAGCATTTGTTTTTACATATACCTATGTAAGTGAACACCTTGTTAGTATTAGCTTATACTGATACAGAGTGCAAGTTTAAGCTAGCATTATTTTGAATAGTAGGAGAGTCCAGAGCTCTGAAAGGAATTTTGAAGATAGAGTAAAGCAGATATTTTTCTGTCACATTTCAGTGAGAAAACTGTTAATTCATATGCCACCAGCCAGACACAAAAATGCAACAGGAAATGAGGAAAAAACGTAACTACTTTAAATAATGCAGTCTGTGGTACAAATTAGCGTACTGTGAATTAGTTTCCTTCTGCTGTAGAACTGATCATTTGGATTATGTAGGCAAGCAGGGTAAGACATTACTAAAATTATCCTTGAATCCTAGCTTTGAGATCTATGGAAGACACTAGGCAATTTGCCTGAGAATACATAGAAAACACTTTTTAAAAGGATAGGGATGGGTTATTTCCCTCTCTGTTAAATATTAGCCTTTGAAATGAACCCAGCTGATCTGCTAAATAACACTTGCAAATTGTTGTGTCTTAATAAAGTGACAGACTGAGAGAAGCCACACTAGACCTGCTTATGCTTCTGGAAGCTGTACAGGCCAGGAACATTATGCAATAATGCCTTTTAAAAGAAGGGAGCCTTTTAGCCTTACACCTTGCCTGGCAACAAATGTAGCCACTTACTCCAAATGCAGGCATAATTACAATCTATGAAAATCTAGCATCAGAATCCCAAACCCCTGGTGCAATACACAGTAAGTTACAGCTTTTATGTCTGCAATATTTTCAACCATTCCATTTAAATATGTGAATATATGAGTGTGCTGTGTTTCAGAGAGCCTTGTTCTATAAGGTTATGGAAAGCTTTTACCATTATTAGTCAGGTATTCTGTAAACAGGACACACCACGTTTTTAGATTTCTGGAAGGCTCAGAGCCTGCAATGTTACTGGCAAAGGGCAGGCCCAAATGCACTACTCTAATGAAAAATCCCTGTGCAAACATGGAACACGGTGAAAACGCGAGGGACCCAAACTACAGTAGGCATCACTAACAATCATCACCTCAATTACAGCTTTAACCATGCAAACCTAGGCTCATTCGTTAGTTTATCAAATTACAGCAGAGCCTTATAAAGTAAGCCTGAAAGAACATTAATTATAATCTAATCTTGGATGGCCAATAAAAGAAAATATTATTTTAAAACCTTCATAAAAGTTGTAAAATCAGTGTCTTAAAACAGAATAGCTTTTGTGGAAAGAGAAAAATAAATGCTTTAAAATATAAGGTTAAAAAACACAGACATCTTAAAATAAATCAGGGAAAACTATTTTTCAGGAAATAAATTTTGTTCCTCTGATTTGTGACTGGCCGATGAGTTTTGAGTTTGAGTATGAAGCTATGCTCAGCTGTCTAGTGGAAATAGCAGGGGAAACAAGTTTTTCTCCTTCATTTCCTAAGGCGTGGTGATTTCTTATTCCCAGGTATTATGTCTTTAAAAGATTTGAAATCTTAAAAAATAGAAATAGATATTGAAATTGAGAACTGAAAGTCTCAGCTGGCTGGGTATGATTTTTTAAATAGGTAATACAGACCTCTAGTGGCTGAACAGTTTGAAAGCCTCTGCAAGGAAAGGAAATTACGAGGCAAGTGCAGGCAATTTAAGGAGGAGGGAAAAAGAAAAAAACAGTTACTAGTTAAAATTACTCACATTGCAAAAGCCACATATTTCACATAAACAAAGATAAGCACGTGCTTCAAGGGAATGTGAAACACCTGCCATCCTTTACGATGCTCCTTGATTCTCCGAAAATAAGCAAGGAGCTTCCCACCAAAGTTCCGGCAAGAAGTCTGGATCCGTATTGATTTTCATGCAAAAGATTAACATCCAGTTCATCTATTATATGAATGGACCCGACAGATATTTGTGTTATGTGAAATAGATTTCTTTTCCTTGGTACACAGTTTTGCCTCACTGGGACTCTTCTTCTAAATTCCCCATGAAAGAGCTCCCCAGGAAAATGCAAGAGATCCCTCACACAGCCAAAGCTGACCTGTCCTGTTCCCCGGTCTCTCCAAGGGCAGCCCCACGCTGCCACCGGAGTGGGCTTAGTGACTGGGGCCCTCTCCAGTCTACAGGGAGGGTAAACTGTTGGATCCATGCACAGGCTTAAGTGATTACTAAATATCCCTCTAGACTAGATTCCTAACCTTGAATGAATGCCCAAATCACCTGCAGAATCTTGAAATGCAGATTCTGGCTCCGTAGGTATGGATGGGCCCTGAGACTGCTTTACTAGTAAGCTCCCAGGTGGTGCTAATGTGGCTCATCCAGGACAGGCTGGGAGTAGCAAGGAAACTTTATAACATCTTTTTATTTTTTTAATTACACTTTTTATTTTTACTCATTTTTTCATTTTTTTAACGGCATCTCAAAATTTAATTTTTGAATTTATAAAGCTTTTTAAGTTCTCTTTTACTTGACTATATACAAGTATCACTGGGAACCTGTTACTCAAAGTTTGTAAAGATGATCCTACACTTTATTTTTTTAATTTTATTATGTTATGTTAGTCACCATACAATACATCATTAGTTTTTGATGTGATGATCCACAATCCATTGTTTTCGTGCTCCATGCAGTACGTGCCCTCCTTAATACCCATCACCGGGCTAACCCATCCCCCCACCCCCCTCCCCTCTAAAACCCTGTTTGTTTCTCAGTCCATAGTCTCTCATAGTTCATCTCTCCCTCCGATTTCCCCCCTTCATTTTTCCCTTCCTTCTCCTAATGTCCTCCATGCTATTCCTTATGTTCCACAAATAAGCGAAACCATATAACTGATTTTCTCTGCTTGACTTATTTCACTTAGCATAATCTCCTCCTACACTTTAAAAATGGATTCACTGTCATCTGTTTAGCTTGGTGAGTTCATGATGGTTGTGAGCACTTCTGTAAGCACTTGGTAGCCACAGTTAAACATCTGATTAGCCATACTGGGACAGTGGGTGAGATCAGGTTTTGTGCATGTTGAAAAACTACCTAAGGTCCCAAAGTGACTGCCACACCATAAAATCAGGCAGAGTAAAAAGCACAAGCTGAAACTATAAGAATCAACAGATCAGAGTAGAAAATGGAAAAATATATTTTTCAGGCAAATGTATTATAATTCCATCATCTAAATAATTTCCTATTATAGCATGTTGTCAACCTTAATTTTGAAATCCATAATTTTAGAACTTATGTCACGGAGTAGTCTTTAAAAGCCTCTTGCAAACTTTTAACATCTAGTTTCAAATCAAAAATAATATATTAACAAGCTGTAGCATGGAGGGAGTACATAAATTATCATCATTGCCCTGCATGAACAGTAATTCACAGGTTTGGCTCAGACACGATTTAGATGAAATAATTAACTATGTACAGTACTTAACAGTAAAAAAGTAATTAATCTAGCTGCCTCATACTGGTTTGGCCTAAATAAACATGCAATAAAAAAGCCATACAATTTTATTATTTTCTCACATTACTTAGTTGGAATTTTAATATGTCAGAAAAAATACCTTTCTTTAAAAAACATCACTTTTCAAATTTCAATGTACTGATTATAAGCTGAGTGAGTTCCAATATTTACAATTGTGGGCAGATGTTCTCAATTTATACTTATGCATTTTACTTCACAGGAGTTTGGTAAAAGTGATTACTTTAAGGTGAAATAAGGAAAAAAAATCAATTTTTTAAACAAAATTATACACTCTATTAATAGTACTATAATCGTGTGGTGGTATAGCTTTGGCAGAATGTTTCAGATAAACCTGTTTTTTGCCCCATGGGTTCTTGGAGGAGACAAGCTGCCTTTTGGCCTATAGTCCCTTTACCAGTAGGTCCACAGGTAAAGGGAAGGGTCATTATTTAGAGGGAGGGCAGCAAATAAGGCAAGTGTCCCTGTTTGGGCAAGAGAAAAAGGTTCAGGTGATTTCTTCTAGGGAGAAAGTTCATCCCACTCAGGTGCTGTGTTTTGTTTTGTTTTTTTGAAGTTCACTTTCAGCCTATGGATACTCCTTTGCCTAATCTCATAGACTATGACATGTTCTCCCCTATATGATTCCATCGATTAATCATTATATTATTATCCCCATTTCACAAATAGACAAAGAAGAGGAAAAGGCTGAGTAATCCTTCCAAAATCAAATAACACACAAGATATAGGGTCAAAACTCAAACCCAGAGACTTCTGTGTCCAGCCAAGATGGAGTAACAGGATTTATTTACCTTCTCACCTAAACAACATCTCTCCCTCTCTCTCTCTCTCTCTCTCACACACACACACACACACATATAAATATGAAACAATGATTTTTATATATATGAAACAATATATGAGGTGCAATGCTTTCAAGACAGTATACATCAGACAACAAAAGGCAGTAATCTCGAAGGGATGGGATATAAATGAAGTGAACCCTATGGTTGTCCCAGCTCACTGCCTGGGGATAGTTTCCAGCCATGGCACAAAGAAGAGCCCAGAAGGAGCTCCCAGGTCTCCCTGAGTTGAGGAGATGGAGGCAAGAGTCCAGAGAGGCAAGGAGCTAGAGTTCACACGGCTGAGTACCAGAGAGTTTTACAAAAGAAGAGCCCAGTAATCTGCAAAGTATCGCCCTGTGTTTCAGTGCATGTGTATGAGTAATCATCCAAGAAGATTAGAGGGGACAATCTCCAGAGAACATCCAAAGCCAAAAAATAGTTCCTGTTCCTACCAGACAGAGTAAAAAACCTTGTAATTCATGGGGCATCAGGTGGTATACTCAGAAGGATTTTTTCGCCTCCAGAATAAGAAAAAAAAAATCAGCCCTAGACTAAATGCTGCTCTGGTCCCACCAAACAAAGCATCAAGGCCAGATCTGAAGGGATAAAACCATGTGCAAGTAACTTAACTGCTTCCCAGGACAAAGCTGGAGAATATTTGTAAGAATACAAAAACATCCAATAACCAACAAGGCAAAATTTGCAGTGTTTAGCATCCATTCAAAAATTATCAGGCATGCAGAGGCAGGAAAATACAATCTATAAAGAGAAAAAAAATCAATCAATAGAAACAGACTCAGTAATGATACAGATGATAGAATTAATGCACAAGGATATTAAGTGGTTATTGTAAGTGTGCTCTATATGTTCAAGGAGCTAGAGGAAAGTTTGAACATTAAGTAGAGACATGTAAGATATAAAAAAGACTGAAACTGAATTGCTGGAGATGAAAACTACAGTATCTCAGATGAAAATGCACATCGAGACTTCAGATACTAAGATGTTCCTTCTACTGTACCCACAATATTCTTCCCTGGATCCTGAGTTTGATCCCAGCAGCCTAATACTTAATACTTGCTTATTACTACAACTCCCAGGCAAATGTTGCCTTTAGCAGGTGGTTACCATCTAAAGACAACAGCGTTCCTGAAACCATGGAGCTCTGATGAGTCATGTGGACCTTTCCCATCTCACTTTGATCCCCCCCACCCCCCACCCCGGTCCGTGCCTATCTCTGCCCAACCAGCAGATTCCACTACCTTCCACGGACTGCTTACTCCTTCATTCTAATGGCATAAGGACTTCTCAGTAAAGCAGCTGCTAGTGGTCCTCAACATGGCACCTCCTGAGTTATAAGGATGTTTATATTATCAGACCAACATTTTCTATCTTCGTTTTCTGCCTTACCTTGAAACCTCTATAGCTTGAAAAAGAATGAAATTTGATCTTTTCACACAAAATAAAATTAAAATAGAAGTTAGTACTTTTACAGCTCCCCACTCTTCCCATCTAAGGTACTATGTGTAAAACCATGATCTGTGTTCTTCCAGCTAACCAGGCAATTAACCAAAATGTACATGTTGTCCTTTTGCAGAATTCAAAATATGCTCACAAGAACTAAACTATTTTTCCAACAGAACTGAAAATCAACTTGTCCAGGAAGTTTTATTAGGACTAGAGGCCAAAGAAATGTATCTGCTAGCCAAGTGTTACCATTCATCAGAAATACTCCATATTCATTATTAATCCTGTACAATTCCCTCAATGTGTCCACCTAATCAATACCAGATATATTCTCCTTATGTACTTCTGTGTTTTCCTTAAACCTGCAGTGAATTAATTTAGAAAATATATTGGTATCAAAAACACAAATGAGTAAATAATTTCTTGCTTGGAGTATCACAGTTCACTTTAGAAACAACTTACTTGACAATGAATAAATAATATAATAATAAATAAATATTTATTTGAAAAATAAGTATTTTTCAGAACTTGTTAAAAATATTTTAAAATTTAACCTCATTACCAGTTATATAACCAGGGCCATTAGGGCAGTGTGGCTCTATGGAATAGCAGCAGTCTCTGTCATTATTGATCTTCCTTTTGGTACTGGATGATATTTTTTGAATAAATGTTAAAATAATATGAAAGAATACCCAAATGTCACAGATTCTATACTGTATTCAGCCATTTGGAGACTTTGATGAAACGCAGCAACAGCTCTAAAAGACTAACAGTATCTTTAACAATATGGAACAATGAAAAGGGAAAAATAAGTTGCTATTGGAAACAGTGAAGGAGGGAGTGACATCTAGGCTGCCATTCTGGAACAGTTCTCATACTCTGAGCTAGGCTCTCCTCCTGCACACCCAGATGGGGCAGACTGGCTGGGTGACAGCAGGAATGAACAATAACCTCAGCCCATCACATCTCTGTTTTCTCACTACCTCCAACTCCTCCGCCATAGATTGTTGTTCGGTGTGGAAATGGAAGGGGAATTTCTAAAAGAGGTGTACTTCAAGTAGTGTAATATAAAAACATTGAAATATGGGGGTCTGCAGCATCTCGTGGGGCTTAGGTTCTGTCTTCTCAGTTATAAAATTAGGCAGTTGGCCTGGATCCTAGATTCTAAACTGGCAGCCCTTGGACCTAACTTGATCTGCAGAAGAGTTCTGTTCTACACAGTGTTGCTGCTATTATTATCATTATTATCATATTATTATTTGTATTAATTGAATACATTTCAAAATAGGATATTTCAAATAAAATTTTAAATGTCCAGCTTATATTTAAAAAAAAAAATCATCCTGTGCCTCCCTATCACGGCTGGCACAATTGGCTATAGCTGAGAAGTGAGACTCCCCACCCCCCATCTCCTCTGAGAAAGAGGAAGGGTCCTCCATTCACCACCATGACTGCTTCCCTTAACTGTTATTCTCAGCCCCTGTAAGTATTTGAATATGTGAACATTGGAGCATGTAATTTCAAGAGACTATCCAGCAATAAAATGTTATGAATCTCTGACTTGTTTCCATAAAAGCAAAAGACTGTAGATAATAATAGTTCAACTACATTATAGGTGAAAATAGACTTTGCTTGGATAACCTGACAACAAAAACAAGATTTAGAATACAGTAATTGTGTATTTTTACAGGGACGAAGGGCATACATATATATATTCCTGTATTTCTCTGAAGAAAAGGAATAAATATGACCTATAAACTTCCTTCTGTAGCAGAGATTTCTGTGACGTCCTGATCCACATTGAGATAAAACTGCTCTCCAAACCTAAACTCAAAGACCATTCAAAAGTCATTCAACTTTTTATGTAAAGAGAACATCTTAATTTGTTAGCATAACATAAACCATGTAATTTATCTAGAGAATGGCTTTAAACTGATCATTGACATGTATACAACCATGCCTACTGAAATACTGATTTCTAAACACTTTCTTTGAATTAGAAGCTCTTCATAGCAAGATATCCAAAATTATTAGTACATTATGTTATCCTCACAAAATTCTAATGAACTTCACAAATCTGCCTACTCTATTCTGAGTACAAAAATACTTAGCCTATTTTGTTTTCCCATTATTTCATACAGTAATAAAGTAATACCAAAAATGTTATTACCAGAAACAATACAGTGTTGTATAATTATTAGAAAGTCAATCTCGTGAAATCATATTAAAGAACAATTACCACATGTTAAGTCAGATAATTCAAGGAAGAGACTTATATGAATACTACGGGAGTTGTTGGCAAAGAAATTCTTTTCTCTGAATTCTGCATTTTGAAGGAAATTTTTGCCATTTAATTAGTTGAGGTATGATTCACCAACCAAAGGTCTATAGTGTGATATTTTTCCCCCTCCAACTTAAAGTAATCTTAAAACCATCTGCCCTTTATTTGTTAATACTTTCACTTCTTTTAAAAAATGGATCCTTCCTGGATCCTTTACATTGCTTTATGGGATTAATAACAAATTATATCACTATATTGTATTGTATAGATAGGGCTCCTAACATTGTTTCAGTCTCTTCTTGGCTATGTGTAATAACATGACAAACTATACATATGTAAAGTAAAATTTTATGGAGCAATTTACTTAGTATTGTGTGGGAACGTATGAATATATATTGAGAATATAAATAATGATAATAACAATAGATAACATTTATTGTTTAATATATGGAAATCTTTTACTCCATGTCTTATTTAACCCTCACGTTAACAGTATATAGTAAATTTTTATCCCATTTTAAAGATGCGGAGACTAAGTCTCAAAGAAGGTGAATAATTTAACCAGTTATATGATTAAGTCAAAGGTGGAGCTGGTATCTTAACTGATCTCCATGACTGCAAAGCTTATGGGTTATTTCCTATGACGCCTGACAGCCAACAGACTCTACTAAAGTTAACGTTTCCTTTTCAAACTCTAAGTGCTGAATAAATACCTCTTAATATATACATTAGCTTTCCACTTCAGTCATGTGTTAAACTTGTTTTTATTGTATCTAGTCTATTCACACTGAATGGGTATAATATACTGTCTTTTAAGGAAATTATGTTAAACATATAATCTTACAACATTCTTCCAATGGCAAGGTAGAGGCTTTATAGTCTCATTCCCATTTGTCAGGTCAAAGTCCAATGAAGGTTTAATGATTTGCCTGAGGTTTTAATTTCTAGAGAGACAAAGAAATAACCCCCAAAACCCCTACTCCTAGTTCTAGACTCATGTTTTGACTAAGTCTTTTTTTTTTTTTTTACCCCTGCTAACTTCAATCAACTGATTTCTACTCTTCAATTTCTTAAATTAGGTTGCTTTCTTACTCACTGCTTTTGGTTTTATATAGTATTAAGATTTGACATCAACGTTCACTATATCTTTTCACTCTTAATTCTGAGTGTTTCCATCTGATTGTTTATTTTTGTACTTTATGGGGTTTTTTTTTTATTTGTTTTACCCCAATTATCCAGGAAAGGCTGCCTGCATCTCTTGAAAGCTCTGATGTTCTCAATGAAAAGACCTTCTAAATGACCTTGTTTGTCTCCCATGGAGTTGCATATCACAACTTCAAATGCCTCACTAAAATGTTACCCATTTGGCATCAGTATACAGAAAAGGCTGTACTCTGTGATAAGAAGTACAGTGGTGTTTTCCTAGTGAGAGAATAGAGTTCTTAACGGAAAAGGGGGCAATATAATTTCCTCAGATCTAGCTGGTATTTTAAGCACAATGGTGCTAGAACTAGTCCATAAGGAATTTGTAGGGACAGTACCACATGAACCAGTAATTAATATTCTAGTCATGGGACTCTATTAGTATCGCTCCTTTAGAAATCCTTTTTCTAGAAATGTTCTTCCTCGGCTATAAAAAACAATTACTTAGTGCCTTTATGGATCAGAAAAGCAGTTGGGTAGAGGAGACAAGCATGAAAGACTCAAACTAAGTAACTGAAACTCTTGGGTTGCCAAACTTGCAGAGTATGGTTTGTAACTAATGGTATGTTCATCCTCTCTCTCACTTTTGTGTACTTGGTTTTATTCTAATGAGAGCCTCGATGACAGACTACATTTAATGTGTTATTCCACAGGGGGGAACAAAGCCCTCATGTGAATATAAAGTTGAATTTACATTTAAATATTGCAAAGTCAGTTCAGAACCTAACACTGCAGATTGACTCTGGCCCTGTCAGATTCCCAACAGTGTCTTTGGCAGTGATGCCACCAGAGGGCAGGGTTTGACTTCCGGACATGGTGGCTTCCTCCTAGAGGTAACTTTGGGGCCGCTACAACAGCCATCAAATCCCTTAAAGACCTTATAATAATTTTAAGCTCAAATCTCTTTTCAGGTGTACTTAAGCAGAATCCTGGAGTTCTGGAAAATGCTTAGAGAGGGTAATGTCTAGAATGATCTGGCACAACAGATATTTAGTCAACTCATAATTTCAGAGCTCCTACTAAGTACTCAACATGGCCTTGGACATTTGAAGGTTACTCAGGATTTTACCTTTTGATCTATAGTTTCCCTGGGATGATATGAATATAATACTTGAAACAAAAGCTACTAATAAGCTATAGTATACAGTTAACTTATTCCATAAAAAAAACAGGAACTACAGATATCAAGAATTGAAAAAAAGTGGGGGGACTAGAATAAGGTTTCTCAAGAGCTGCACAACTGACACTTTAGGCTCGATAATTCTTTGTTGTGGGGTCCTGCCCTGTGCCTTGTAAGATGATTAGTAGTATCCCTGGTCTCTACCCACTAGATGCAAGTAACATTGCCTCTCCCCCTCTCCGCCTGTTGTAAGAACCAAAAATGTCTCCAGACATTGCCAAATGTCCCTGGAAGGGCAAAATTACCCATCATTGAGAAGCACTGAACTAGAGTATGCAATGATGACCTTACCCCCCCAAAAAATAACTGAGCCTTGAAATTTTAGAATCTCAAAAATGTAAGGACCTGCTCTCTCAGCCTCAGTTTCCTCATCTGAAGAATGGGAATAATAGTGCTTACCCTCATAGGCCTTGTTGTAGTTTGTTAGGACTACCTGAACAAAATACCACAGCCTGGGTGGCTTCTCAGGTGGCTGGCACCTTGATCTTGAACTTCTAGCCTGCAGACCCATGAGAATTGACTTTCTCACGGGTCTGCAGGCTAGAAGTTCAAGATCAAGGTGCCAGCAGGGTTGGTTTCTGGTGAGACCTCTATCCTTCACTTGCAGATGGCCACCTTCTCATAGACCTCTCACATAGCTTTTCCTCCATGTAAGCACATTCCTAATGTGGTCTTCCTCTTATGAGGACACCTGTCACATTGGATTAGGACCCCAACCTGATGACCTCATTTACCAATAATTACTTCTTAAAAGGCCCTACCTCCATTGAGTATTAAGGTTTCAACCTATGGATTTTGAAAGGACACAATTCAGTCGAAAACAAGGCTCTTATAAATACAAAAGCAATTATCACGATGCTTGGTGCATAATAAACATTCAATTAATCATAGCTTATAAATATAACTAATGTTAATACTCAGCCACTTTTATAAGTCATCTTAGTGCATCAGATACCAGCAAAATCATAGAGGAGCATAAAACAACGGTACATTAAATAAGTTTATTTGAACACTTGTGTGTCACTCTGTGCTGAAGTTATTAATTGAAAAGTTTAAACTGACATTTTCCCCACTGATATAGCTAATCACTTCAACGATGCTCTATCTTCCTTTATGTGAAGTTCAAAGGGCAGTAGGTCTTGCATCCCCAGCATCTGATGAGTAGTCAGTGTTCCAGAAATAAATTTGTAAGTACTTTGGGGGATTTCTATGTGTAAAGAAATTCTATATACAGTAGCTCCCCCCCCACCATATGTGGTTTCACTTTCCACAGTTTCAGTTATCTGCGGTCTGGAAGCAGATGATCCTCCTCCTGACATACTGTCAGAAGGTCCATAATAGCCTAATGCTAGGTCACAACCTATGTTATTCACCTCAGTTCATCTGGTCACATAGATATTTGATCATCTCACATCATTAGAAGAAGAGTCAGTACAATACAAGGTATTTTGAGAGAGAGAGACCACATTCACATAACTTTTATTACAGTATATTGTTATAATTGTTCTGTTTCATTATTATTGTTCTTAATCTCTCACTGTGCCTAATTTATAAATTAACTTTATCATAGGTACTTATGCAGAGGAAAAAAACACACTATATATATAGCGTTCTGTATCCATGGTTTCAGGCATCTACTGGGGGTCTTGGAATGTATCCCAACAAATGAGAGAGGAGTACTGCAAATATTTCTCCAAGAGGAGGCTTAAGAGTGATAATTCACTTTCACCCTCTAATTTGTTTTTTAGCTTCACCTATCTACAGAAGCTAGACCCAAAATAAATTGGGGAGAAAAAAAATAGTTTCAAACATCCACGGTCTTCAGCTGGAACCAAGTAACTGGAGATTTTGAAATTGCAAAGGAACATGGACCTTCTTTAGCCAAAAATATTTGTTTATAAAAACTCGAGGATGTTAGATATTTCTGTCACACTGGCTTAGCATTTGACATTTCTGCTGGCTCAAGTGCAATTGTGCTGTCCTATTTCTGACTGTGGGGTTCCCTCCCTAACCACAGTTGATTTCAGATTGGAGGCTTGTAACTTTGAGGACAAGACCAGAGTCAACTTAGCTAGCTGGAAGAACAAGAAGAATTTTACTATTGTGAAGACAGGAAAGTGCTGTTCTTACAGCAGGTTCAGGAAGAGTGGAGTCGACGTTGACAGTTGCTGACTTGGACAGTTTTGTTGTCAGTAATAAAAGTAGGAATTGCTTGCTGAAAGCGAAGGCAAGAAAAGGACAAACTGCTATGGCAAAGTTAAAAACAAGAGGAGATGGTGGTCTTGGTGTGGCAGAGAATGTTCAAAAATACTCTCCTTGTCCTTAAAGAGTTGCTGCATGAGTAATGTGCCACTTCACTACATAGCCCTTCTAAACAGAAATGCTGTATTTCCACTTTACAAACCAAGGGATACATTTTATTTTACATTTAGAGGAAAAACAGACAATTGAAGGCAAAAGTGGTGCAGTAACTTATGCAGCTCTCTGGGAAAGAGTTCACTTTTTTCCCTGCTGCTCAGACTGCACACAAATACTGGGTATATATTTTAATTTCAAATCTGACGTGTGACATCTGGTAACCCATTTATTGCTAATGAAGTTTTCACAGGAAGGCAGTCACCAGTATCTCATCGTATTTTCCAGTTGGCAAAGTATTGTTACCTTTTATTGGCCCAGCATTTGTGCCACTTATCACAGCCTGTTTAGTTAGAAAATACAAGTAGTCCCACATAGAAATGAATGGAATGGAAATAATAGCAGATAGAGCGGTCTAAACTTTTTATTATAATCAGTGGTGTAGTATCATTGTAATTTATATTTAAAAATTATATAAGTATTCAAGAGAATGATTAGAGCTGGCAGAACCCTCCAGTCCAAGTAGCTTGTCAGCAGTGCCATCAGCCTCCCTCTCTGAGCCTCTCTACCTCTTTCTGGTACCTTCGCTTCTTCCACTTGCAGCACCCAGTGCAGTGCCCCAGTTCTCCTTATCCAGATTTGCTTGTAGGGGGGGAATTAGTCATTTATACCATAGTGTAAATTTAATAACACTAACAAAAGTCTCAGATCTGCAGGATCTTATGACACCTCCACATACATTATCTCATGAGGTTCCCAGCAATGTTGTGAGCCTGACAGGACAGGTATCTTTTACTTCTTCATTATCATTTTTCAGATGAAGAAAATGAGTCACAGGTTAAGAGAAAAGCTAAAGACTCCATAGCTCGTAAGAGGTAAATTCACGTACTGATTCCGATCTTTCGGTTCCCATCACCATGCTCTTCTACCGTGTTAGTCTGGCTTTCACCTGAGTCAGTTTATCTCCTCCCTCAGGTAGATCTTGGAGGTATGGAAGTGGATACTGTCAACCCAATCCCACTTAAAGAAATTCCAGACATTTATGAATGAGTGCAAGGAGTATTTTATTAGATGACATCCTGTTGGGCACCCCTTAACTACACTAGTCCTGAATGTCTGAAAGAAAAACACAGTCTAATGAATAATTCCCAAGCTGTATTTTAGGAGTCTGTCATACTTATTCAGGTTTTGATGCCTCAGAAGAGCCAAATGAAAGCATTTTAGCTGAGGGCACTTTTGTCATTTGTTGGATTTGGTTTTGCCTATTAATCAGGATTAGCAGCACACAAGCCAGAGTTGCAAATTAAGATGACAGTAGGGCAATGATTTTTAAACATTAGTGTACATCAAAACTACCTGGAGGGCTCATTAAAACATAGCCTGCCGGACCCCACCCACAGAGTTTCTGATTCAGTAGGTCTGGAGTGGGGCCTGAGATTTGCACTCCTAAGGAATTCCCAGGTGAGGCTGATGCTGCTATTCCCGGGACCACATTTTCAGAACCATTGCTAGAAGGGCTCTGTAGGTGAGGGAAGCATCTAACGCTGTATTGTCTAATTTGGCAGTGAGCCCCAAGTGATGACTGAACTCTTAAAGCGTTCAGCTACTTCCAACTGAGATGTGCTGGAAACATAAAACTATACTCCTAATTTTTAAGAGTTGGTACCAAAAAAAATGTAAAATATTTTCATTTTTATATTGATTACACGTTGAAATGATAATATTTTGGATATGTTGGATTAAATAACATATTATCAAAATTAATTTCACCTATTTCTTTTTACTTGTTTAGTGTGGCTACTGGGAAATTTTTAATTACATATGTGGTTCACATAAAATTTCTTTTGAACAGCACTGTCCTAAAGAATTGGAAAATAGCAGTGGGGATTAGTAAACCACAGAAAATTCAAATCCCAAAAACTGAAAGTGTTTCAGGGGACAAAGAAAATAAATCTGTTGGTCAGATTTAGTCTGAGGGCCCCACTTTATACCCAAGACATTTGCTGCTACAAGTATTAAATGTAGAAGCCATACAGTATCTACCATTTGACCTTTCTTTCAGCATTAATCAAATGCCTCATTATAATTCTTGAAATAAATGCATTAGACTAAAATAATGAAAAGTATTTCTGCTGAATTTCTGAATAAAAAAATTCCATTAATTTTTGAAGTTCTGAGCTTTCCTTATTTAAATTTCACTTATCCTTCCACTACAGAAATCATATAAAATTTGTATTTTCAAAGTGCTTTTATGTCTTCCTAAGACCTCACTGTTTACCTTTAGCAATCTATGAAACAGAGGTGGGAACAAGGGTTAGTATTTCCATTCTAAATATTTTGTAATATTTAAGGGATAACAAAGAGGTTAAATTACCTGCGTATGACTGTGTCAGTGGTTAGCGACAGAGCAGACTGACAGAACTCTCGTCCAGTGCTTTCTCTAAGAGACTATTCTGCTGTCTCTCAGTTTTTACAGCATTTTAATGTTAAAAAGAAAAAAGTAGCAAGAAAACTGTGTTTCAAAAAAAATGCAATTCTATGATATAATCAAACATTACCTTACAGAATTCATTTTCTTAGGACAAAGTCCATTTAGCCCTTCAAAATACTGGCTAATATACTACTTCAAAATATTATTCTAAATAATATATTACTGTGATGTTCTTTTATAATACTCTGCCCTCACCTCTGTGTTGTTGTTTTTTTAAGATTTTTTTTTTATTTTTTATTAGAGAGAGAGAGTACAAGCAGGGGGAGCAGCAGGTAGAGGGAGAGGGAGAAGCAGGCTCCCCACTCAGCAGGGAGCCGGACATGGGACTTGATCCCAGGACCCCGGAATCACGACCTGGGCCGAAGGCAGCCGTTTAACCGACTGAGCCACCCAGGCGCCCCTCACCTCTGTGTTTTTATCTGGACAACTGAATCCCATTAACTATTTGCTAAACTTTAAAAAAGTTGTATCTTCCCAACAAAGAAATCTGAAAGTAGGTTTGTTTTGTATGAGTTATTTTAACAATAACACATTGTGCCACCTTTTTCATAGGATGATGTAATCCTGACTCCCTAACTGCAGGGCATGCTTGTAATTTTGATTTGCAGCCATGAAACAATCTGTCTTTACCCTTTCACCTGGAATTGCCAATGAATAATACAGGGATGCCTGAGAGGCTCACAGTCTAGAAACTAATCTAGCTAGTCTAAATTAGGGCTCAAACTTACACACTTGACCTCAATAACCTAGGGTCACAACCAGCTATCCAAATGCTGTGCTGGGAAAACATTTCTTTGAGTAGATAATCTAAAAAATGGGGAGAAAAACCAATGTCACTATAATATAATACTCTTACATAGAGTTTCTTTATCTTCAGTAAAAGGTAAAATTCATTTTGTTTTTAAGAAAAAAACTTCTTGTATTTAACTACAGAATGTTATTAAATCATTGTGGCATTAATAATATCCATATCGATAGATAGATGTTGGCTGATTTAAGGATTTATCAAGTCATTTCTACTTGTTAAGCCATTATTGCCTTTGTCTTCAAAAGATATATACCTGTTTCAAAGAAAGGTTATAAAATTTCAGTGTTTCAGGAGATTTCTTTAACCACGTACCAGTTCCCTGAGAATGCAGAGGTCTAAAGAAGCTAAGTGACTGGTTCAAGGTCACCTAGTTAGTGAATGAGAAAGCCAAAATTAGAATTCTAGTCTCCTTATACATTGTGTAGGACCAGTTTGTAGACTATCATTCAGAGTATTCCTACTGCAATCAGAACATTGGGCAATTTGGGGAAACATGTACAATACAGGTAATATTTGATCCTTCTAGCTTCATTTAAAATGTATGATTATGAGGACTGGGTTATATGCAACTAATGAATCATTGAACACTACATCAAAAACTAATGATGTACTATATGTTGGCTAATTGAACATAATAAAAAAAAGATAAAACTTAAAATTTAAAAAAGATTTTAAAAATTAAATTAAATGTATGATTATGTGATTTCTATAATGTTAAAAACTTAAATCTGAAATGAACTGCCATGTGGCCAGTAATTTCTAACATAAAACTCATAATACATATAAATTCTATAATAATATCATGATTTCTTAAGTGTACAAATTAATTAGCACTTCCTTTCTTTCCCAGTAACTTTCCTCATACCCCTTTAAAGTGGAATGTGAAATGAGATAGGCAGTTTCTGCTGCTGATTTAAAGTCTCAGAGAAGCAAATATGAAGTGGCTTAACATACAAAATTTGGGTTTTGCTCACAAGTTGGATAAAACAGCTGTTGACGGAGATGCCCACATTGGAGCTGCCTTTTTCATCTGTTGAAAAAGGAAAGCTTGTGAACAGTCTCCAAGAGCCGTATTATTAAAAATGATGTTTCCTCCCTTTTGATGAATGGCTGAGATGCTGATCCTTTGAAATGTGGTTATGATTCCCTTGGGGAAATTCTGAGTTCCTACGTTTGAGGAATTTGGGAGTATAAGAGAACAGGAGTTTATTTATATACAAGCCTTCTTCCAAGCTGTATTTATTTTCCTTTTCTCTTAGTCTGCACAGCACAACTCCTTCGAGGCTCACTAAAGCCTTCCATGACCCTCTATTTTTAACATAAGAATATTCTCTACTAACACCAACAGGTCAAAAGACGATTTCTAGCATGTGATTAGACTTAATGACATGTATCTCATCCCTACCTGTTTCCCTTTTCTTTCTGAAATTAAAAAAATTAAAAATACAACAAAAAACAACGAAGAGTTTAAGATAGAAAAAGAGTAGGAAGAAATATCATAGGAATAAAGGGAGTTGTTTGGGGGCTTGGGATATTCATCACAGGTGAGTTATTTGAACTGTAATGTATGATAAATAGAAGCATCTGAAGTGGAAAGAAATTGAACTGTAATTTAGTGTTACATTATTAGATATTAAAGTATTGAATAATTTCTAATAAGCAAAAATTTAGGATTCACATTTTACCTTCGCTGAAGTGTATACCCTAACTTGGAAGGAATTTCTTAATTTTCTTTCATAAAGCTGAGTTCTTCCTATTCTTGGGCTATTTTGGAAAGCAGAGGGGAGGGCTAGTTGAGGATGGCAGGACATTTAATCACCATCACCACAGTTGGTTACAACTGGTATGTGCAGAAATAAGAAGGCAGTTCTATTTTCATTTCTTGTGAGGCAGGCCACAGTGGATGATGCTGACTTGGGAAGAGGGCCAGAAACCACTTTTTACCACTTAGACATAGCATACAGCCATTCATTAAGCTTAAGGACACTGAATCTTGAGTACTTATTCAGTATGGCATTAATAATTGTGATAAAATATATTGTGTGTTCTAAGAAAAATATTCACCTAGGAATTGAAGAGGTAAACAAAATCATCTCCCAGAAAAGTATTTAACATAGAGAGGTTAGTCTAGGATTGCCAGCCATTCTCTCGTGCATCTGACTTAAAAGCAATTCTGGTCACTTGCCCCATGGTGCTAAGCTCTCTGCCATGCTCCCTTCTTCCTGGCTGCCAGGATTACCATGATGGAAAAGAGTACCACCAGAAGGGCTTGGATGCTTCATTAAAAGGCATGATGGGTTCTCCCTCTCCCACTCCCCCTGCTTGTGTTCCTGCTCTCGCTCTCTCTCTCTCTGTCAAATAAATAAATAAAATCTTTAAAAAAAAGAAAAAGGGGGGTGCCTGGGTGGCTCAGTCGTTAAGCGTCTGCCTTCAGCTCAGATCATGATCCCGGCGTCCTGGGATCGAGCCCCGCCTCGGGGTCCCTGCTAGGCGGGAAGCCTGCTTCTCCCTCTGCCACTCCCCCTGCTTGTGTTCCTGCTCTCGCTCTCTCTCTCTGTCAAATAAATAAATAAAATCTTTAAAAAAAAAAAAAAAAGGCATGATAGGGGCAGGAGTGAGCATGAATAGGGGCAAGACTATAATCCAAAGTTTATTGGGTCCAAGGAACTTAACCATTATCTCCAAATAATGTGTAGGGCAACTTCCAGTCAAGATGAAGGCAATAAACTAAGCAATCATGGACATTACCCTTCTTTCTCTAAATACATAAAATATCAAATCAAAGCTCTGAATAAGAATTGAGACCACGTGGGGCACCTGAGTGGCTCAGTCAGTTAAGCGTCTGCCTTTGGCTCAGGTGATGATCACAGGGTCCTGGGATCAAGGCCCACGTAGTAGGGCTTCCTGCTCAGCGGGGAGCCTGCTTCTTCCTCTCTGCAACCCCCCTCCCGCTCATGTCCCCCCCCACTCTTGCTTTCAAATATATAAAATCTTTAAAAAAAAAAAAAGAGAAAGAAAAAAAAAATTGAGATCAATGGGCCAGAGAAGAACCAATACCAGTTATACAACCAAGATAAAGTTTTAGTGAGTTTATCAGGATGGAATTCGAGACCATTAGACGTGTGCACTAAAGGCAAGTGAAACTGGCTTTCCTGGTTAAAGCCAGAAACTGGAAAATTACTGCCTATTGTGACCAAAAACTAGATAACTTCTGCAGACCAGCAAAATTTTGAGAATGGGCGGAGGGCCTAATCTGCATTATCTGAAGAAAAAGTATGGCATTGGAAATGAGGCTGAGAACTGGCATTAAAATACAACATGAATATTGTATGCCCAAGCAGAAATTTCACGGGCCACCACCATACAGACATCAGGCCTCCTAAAGAAGTTAATCCCCATAGATTAACTCACAAAAATTACAAAATTTAAGATAAAGGCAAACGCCAAGGAAGAGTGTCCACGGATGAAACAAATAGAATTTATATGAGAAGAACTACAAACTACAAATAGTAAAGCAACTGGATAGGGGCTCTTAACATACAGATGTTCGAAATGTTTAAAGAGATAAGGGTACAAATAGACCCCATAAAATAAGAACAGAAGGTTAAGAAATAAGAACAAGTGGATTTGAAAAAGAAACAAGTAGAAACCGTAAAAATTTTACTGCCAACTTCTATGATTCAGTGACTTCACAAATGGATACTGACTAACAGTTGTCCCCGGTAGAATGCCTCATTCATTACTGAGGGAAAAAAACACACAGGAGCAGAAACAGTTGCTTTCTAAAGTCTAAATTATAAAATAGAGCAATAAAGAGAATGACTTTTGAACAGGATGGTTTATTGAGCTGCCCAGCACTCCCAGCAAATGACTTACAAACACTAGTCTACTCTTTTAGATATTTAAGAAAGATACTTTGATAGAAGATTATTCTAAAATATAATTACTTTGTCTTTTAGTTCTCTCTCTATTATCATAGGAAACTATGTGGTATTTTTTTTTCCTTAGATTGCAAACTCATTAAAAAAGGAGCTTGTAATGAACAATTTAATTAGATTGGTTTTGGCTTGCCTAAAAGCTTAAGAAGATATTAATATTCTAATCAAAAGTCTTGGGGAAATATTCTTAGAATTAGAGAGAAAAAGACAGGAAGAAGGAAGGAAGGGAGGGAGGGAGGGAGGCGGGGGGAGAGAGAGAGAGAGAGAGAGAGAAAGAAAGAAAGAAAGAAAGAAAGAAAGAAAGAAAGAAAGAAAGAAAGAAAGAAAGAAAGAAAGAGAAAAAGAAAGAAAGAAAGAAAGAAAGAAAGAAAGAAAGAAAGAAAGAAAGAAAGAAAGAAAGAAAGAAAGAAAGAAAAAGAAAGAAAGAAAGAAAGAAAAGAGAAAAAAGGAAAGAAAGAGAAAATCTTCCTTCTTAGGCTTGTTTTTAAGCATAAAGGAAGCTAATTCTTAATCTCAGGAAACAAACTGAAGGTTGCTGGAATGGTGGGGAGTGGGAGGGATGGGGTGGCTGGGTGATAGACATTGGGGAGGGTATGTGCTATGGTGAGCGCTGTGAATTGTGTAAGACTGTTGAATCACAGACCTGTACCTCTGAAACAAATAATACATAATATGTTAAAAAAAAAAAAAAAAGAAGATAGTAGGAAGGGTAAAATGAAGGGGGGGAATCAGAGGGGGAGACAAACCATGAGAGACTACGGACTCTGAGAAACAAACTGAGGGTTCTAGAGGGGAGGGGGCGGGGGGATGGGTTAGCCTGGTGATGGGTATTAAGGAGGGCATGTATTGGATGGAGCACTGGGTGTTATACGCAAACAATGAACCATGGAACACTACATCAAAAACTAATGATGTAATGTATGGTGACTAACATAACATAATAAAATTAAAAAAAAAGAATAAAGGAAGCTGTCAAGGAACACAAGGTATCTACTGTGAAAGCAAGCAGTGGATAAATGTAGGGTGGCCACCATGAGCCAACCTTGTGTTTACAGCAGACTGAAAGTTCCCACCTGACTCAGGGCCAATGTATTCAGCTGTTTATGATGATTTTTTTACTCATACTTTGAAAGAACAACATCCTGGTATTTTTAGCCTTTTATGTCAAGAGAAAGAACTTACCAATGATAAACCTTTTAAAAAAAATCTTTCATGTTTTTCTGAGCCATGGCTAAGTTAACATTCGCTTGCATTCAAAAAAATAATAGTAAAGATTCAAAAAACCATATTTATTAAACACATACTGTTTGAAAAGTATGCCCAGTGCTTTTGGGTTATCTCATTTAATTCCCATAACAATCATATGCAATAAGAATCACTGTTCCCATTCCTCACAGATAAGGGAACTGAGGCTTATGTTCAGAGAAACGCGGTGACTTACCCAGAGCCATATAGATTTGTAAGTGGCAAGGGAAGATTCCGTTATAAGTATTTTGACTCCAAATCCCATCTCTTTTCCCCCAAGAAGAAATGGTGCTATGGGATTCATATAAGGCACAGAGCCTGTGTAAAAGCTGTGGTTAGGCCCAGAAACAGGGAGAGGTAGATCTCCTGATTTTTTTTTTTTTTTTAATCAGTATATCCTACATGCCGAAAAACCTACTGGGAGAAGAAATAGAATGAAATGTAGCTGCTTTCTGGGATTCATAAGTTTGCTGTTCCTAATAGATCACATCTCTTTCCTTTGGCTCCTCATCAAAACAGCATCCTTTTGGCTTCAAAGAGAAAAGAACCCTACTCTTTCCCACTCATTTATCATCAATCATAGGTGCCAACTAATCACAAGAGTTCCATTTTCCCTCTTTCCTGAGAATCTGGTTTCTCTAGGAAAGCCTATCAGTGGCAGCAGTGCCGACGGAGAACGATATTTCTTGCACACCATCATGGCCCGAGTCACCCTCGCATCCAGTGCACATTCAGATCTGACATCACTGCCCAGGCGGTTGTGAGATATCTGTAAATTTTTAAGAACAGTTTCCCATGGATGATGCTGCAGACATCTGTAAGGAGGGAAAAGTTCAAGTGATGACAATCTCTACTCTACCTCGGCTGGCTCACTGTTGCCTTTAAGTTCTAACCACTTTGTTTCCCATACATCCTCCAAAGTCCAAATACCATCTTCTCTCGGGGGTGCCCCCGATCACTCCCCCAGTCTCCCACCACCAAGCTGGGTCAATGATAAATACGGAACACTCCATATGATCCTGTTATGGCATAATATTCAACACTGGAGATAATTCTGTCTTTAAAGCTCTAAGCCCCTCCCCCCGCTCCCCAGTAGACTCAAATGCCTAAAAGGAGAAGGAATATGAACTTTTTCACTTTGCATCCTTAATCCCAGCACATAGTAGGTGTTCAGTGAATATATGATAAATGGATGACTGCCCATTAAATGCACTCTTTGCATTTATACTTCCCTATGCTTGCTCCCATTGTTTCTATCATCTTAAAATTCCTCTCCCCTTTCTGCTCCCCTCAAATATGAGAAAATTTGTTTCCTTACCTGGCAGGAAGTCTTGGTCATTACTTATATATTTATGTAAAATGTTCTTCTAATTAGTATATTCAATGTGATGTCCAGAGTTTCTCAAGTGATATACTCATTTAAATAATAAATACCTGGGACGCCTGGGAGGCTCAGTCAGTTAAGTGGCTGCCTTTGACTCAGGTCATGATCCCAGGGTTCTGGGATCAAGTCATACATCGGGCTCCTTGCTCAGCGCAAAGCCTACTTCTCCCTCTGCCTGCAGTTCCCCCTGCTTGTGCGCTCTTTCTCTCTCCCTGCCCCTGACAAATAAATAAATAAAATCTTTAAAAATAAATAAATAAATAATACCTTACTAAACTTTCCAGTGATGTTCCCCCAGTTACTCAGAGCAGCCTTTTAATATTAAACATTAGTCAATATGAATCAGTATGAACTGAAGAATAAACTGACCTCAGATTGTGAAGGAATTGGAGTCCAAAATATGTTTGTAAACTGGTCCTTTCAAATGCAAATTTTCCCATAGAAATGCTTTAATAAATGATGGTTACAGTTCCAGCCTATTGAATAAAATTCTAGTCACTCCAGACACAGTATTAATGGAACCAGCCTGAGACGTGTACTCTTAGAGTTAGGGTCAAGAGAGAAAAGAAGAAAGAGAGGAGAATTTCCTCCCTACTTTCAAGCACCCGAGCTCATGGCCCCCAAGGGATTGTAAAGCATTAAGTTTCTTCCTTCCTGTTAGTGCCCTTGTGCCCAAGCTGAAGCAAATATTTACCTCTACCCTAGTTTTCAGTTATGGAGTTCACCCAGGCTGCTTTTTAATCTTTGAGATTCTTTAACCTTGACATTTCCACTTTTTCCTAGGCAAAATCCAACTGATCTCAACCAAATGTTAGAAGAACAAATAAGTAAATCAATACACATTAAGGCGTAAATGACTGCTAGCCCATAAACCTTTTATGAAGCATTTAATTTTTAATAGAGAATAGTTGTTTACCTAAAGGAATTTATATTTCTAAACTGGCATAATTTCAGTAACTATAATAAAATAAACTGAAAAATCAGCAAAATATAGGGAAATCCTTCTGTGTGAGGAAGAAATAGGTCATATCTCCCTGAGAGCCTAGCCCTAGTTTCCATTATATTTATTCCTCCTTTTCATCTTCTGTTTTAGAAACCACATATTTCTAAAAGTACCAAGGATTTTTTTGTCTGTTTGTTTGGTTTGGTTTTGCTTTTGGTTTGGATTTTTTATCCAAAGTGAGACCCAGGTTAACATTGAGTATTTTCTATAAGATCCTTTCAGGAACAAAATGTAAATTATTTCATTAGCCCCACGGAAACTAGTCTCAATATGTTATACTCACAGCTTTTAAGTTATATGCATTTACTCATTCTTTTGTCCTCTGGCTGCATTATTCATCAAACATTTATCATCTGTCCCCTGGAATAGGCTGGGGCCTCCAACAGTAAACAAGATTATTCAAAACAGGCCCTACCCTCAAGAAGCTGACATACCAGTGGAGAAGACAGGTCAACAGACCATTACAATACAGTGTCAATCCTTGCATCCAAAGTGCCAAAGTGGCTTAACAAATGGAACAGCCAATTGCCCAGACAAGTCAGAAAGGCTCCACAGAGGATGTGACATCTGCTTGTCTGTGGATACTAATGCTCCCATGAACGAAAAGAGAAGAAAAACATTTCAATTATATAAGGCTGAGTACACAAGGAGGAGATGATGGGGACAGGAAGCCAAAACCTTGGATAAGGAGAGTAACTACCTCTTGGGAGAGGCAAAGAGGCCACTTAAGAAGCTTTTCCTTCCTAGTGTTCGCTTTTAAAATCTAGCTACCTGAGTCTCATCCCTCTTACAGCACCACTTTATACCAAGATGAACGCTACCTTAGGTGTATGTGCTCATCCAGCTCTCCTGGATGCCAAGCACAGCTCTCCTGGGCAGACTAGTAGTGTCTTATTCTTGTCTAGGATACTTTGCTGAGAGGAATGAGAGGAATGCACAGCCATGCTCTTCTAGAGACCTGCTCCTGGTGTAGCAAGAGGATCTTTACCCAGCACCCCTTTCCCGCCCAGTCAGCCTCGCCTGTGCCCGATGCTGAGCTTTCACCTCAGAGTGTGCTGTGCCACATCCTGTGATGTTACCCTCACAGCATCCTCAGCCTCCCTCCCAAGGGTTTTCTGACAGACTCTGCTAGGGCAGAATATGTTGATGTTCTAAATCACATAAATGAATAGCCTGATTACTTGTTATGTAAAATATTGAAGCAAATATTTGCAGAAGTCTTTATGGAGCTCATTCCTGAGCACCTGATTCTTCCAAAAATCCTAGAGAACTGCTGCTATCTTAAGCCCCCACAAAAAGACATGTTTTATTGATAATCCTGACCTATTCTGCTCATTTGACATTCTTGTTATACAAATGGTTAACCTCAGAGTTCACTCCAGAAATCTCTGGCAAGCACACAAGTTAGGAGATTCAGTCTCTTGTGGTAGATTGAGTTTGAAATTAAAGAATAAAGTGGGTCTTGCCTGTAGTGGCCTGAGAAACCATGGCAAGAATCTGTTCCACAAAGTTTTGAGCACTCCCCCTTATCCCTTCCTAAATCAGTTCCCACAATGACCAATTTCCTCAGTAACCTAGAGGAAGCTATTCTGATGACTTCAGGGAGGATGCTAATAATGTTTATATTTAAGTAAAGATTGTGAAATGAAAGAAATGGTTTGAAGAATAAGATACAGATGTGTCACACTTCTGAGGTTAAAGACAAATTAATTAGCCTTGCCTACCTCTGGAAAAACTCAAGTGTTCCTGAATAACTAATTTAATTCAGTGTTATTTTCTGACACTTAGATTAGGCTTTTTTAATCAATTTGGAAGCTAGGATTTACTTCTAGAAAAAATGCAAAGGACCTAGATAAGTTTATTCACATAGGATCCCTACTTTCATTTGTGTGGAGGATATTTATCACTTCCTAGAAAAGCAATATGTTCTAAAAATTAATTCAAATGTGTAAACCTAGACTTTCTCAGTTCAGGTTTTCTCCAGAAAGTATCTATTTTTCCCTAAGACTAAAGTTGAGTTACTGTATTTATGATTGAAAATAATACTATATGTTTATAACCGAAAGTTAATTTTTTTTTACCTTTTCATTTTTATTTTCTCCAGGTGCATCTGGCATAGTGTCTGAGACTAATTAATTAACCCAAGAGTTCAAAATGATCCTCAACTCTACCACTGAAGATGGTATCAAAAGAATCCAAGATGACTGTCCCAAAGCTGGAAGGCACAATTACATATTTGTCATGATCCCTACTTTATACAGTATCATCTTTGTGGTGGGAATATTTGGAAACAGCTTGGTAGTGATTGTCATTTACTTTTACATGAAACTGAAGACTGTGGCCAGTGTTTTTCTTTTGAATTTAGCACTGGCTGACTTATGCTTTTTACTGACATTGCCACTGTGGGCTGTCTATACTGCGATGGAATACCGCTGGCCCTTTGGCAATTACCTATGTAAGATTGCTTCAGCCAGTGTCAGTTTCAACCTCTATGCCAGTGTGTTTCTACTTACATGTCTAAGCATCGATCGCTACCTGGCTATTGTTCATCCAATGAAGTCCCGCCTCCGGCGCACAATGCTTATGGCCAAAGTCACCTGCATCATTATTTGGCTACTGGCTGGCTTGGCCAGTTTGCCAACCATAATCCACCGAAATGTATTTTTCATCGAGAACACCAATATCACGGTTTGTGCTTTCCATTATGAATCCCAAAATTCAACCCTCCCCATTGGACTCGGCCTCACCAAGAATATACTGGGTTTCTTGTTTCCTTTTCTGATCATTCTTACAAGTTATACTCTTATTTGGAAGACCTTAAAGAGGGCTTATGAGATTCAGAAGAACAAGCCAAGAAATGATGATATTTTCAAGATAATTATGGCAATTGTACTTTTCTTTTTCTTTTCCTGGGTTCCCCACCAAATATTCACTTTTCTGGATGTATTGATCCAACTGGGCATCATACATGACTGTAAAATTGCAGATATTGTTGACACCGCCATGCCCATCACTATTTGCATAGCTTATTTTAACAATTGCCTGAATCCTCTCTTTTATGGCTTTCTGGGGAAGAAATTTAAAAAATATTTTCTCCAGCTTCTGAAATACATCCCCCCAAAGGCTAAATCCCACTCAAGCCTATCAACAAAAATGAGCACACTTTCCTACCGCCCCTCAGATCATGGAAATGCATCCACCAAGAAGTCTGCCTCATGTGTTGAAGTTGAGTGACACACTTGAAACCTGTCGCTGAAGTAATCTTGTGAAAGAAGGAGCAAGAAAAACATTCCTCTACAGCACTTCACTACCAAATGAGCATTAGCTACTTTTCAGAATTTAAGAAGAAAAAGGTTATGTGGTCTCAACAAAACTTTCCAAAGCTCTGAACAAAAGCTTTTCTTTCCCTGTGCAACAAAACAAAGCAAAGCCATATTTCGCCCCATTTTGCACTAGATAGATGATGGCCACTCAAAGAATGATGTCAGAAACTGGATGAATGTGTTGATTGGGAAAATTTTACTGACAGAAATGACATCTCCCCAGTCTGCTCTTGTTCTGCTATTTTTGATTTCCACATAAAGGTATTTGGAATATGTTAAACCCTGAGAGGAGCAACAGGGGATCAGAGCTCAAGATTGCTCTGCCCAATTTCCAAAGGGCAGGAAAGCTTTTGTTCCTATTTAGCTATTAGCAACTCTGGCCCACTTGTACATGCTACTGGCACATTTTGTACATAGACTTACTAAGCAGTAATCATCGAGTTTCAGAAACTTTTGTGAAAGTCAACTAATGTCTTTTAGATTCACACTGCCAAAATATGCCAGCTAATTGGCTTATTTGTACACAGATACTACCAAAGTCATATATAAAAGCTAAACTACTTGTAAAGGTATTACCCTGGTCCCAGGTAGTAGTGTCTTCCTAGTCATATCAGTTTTGTTTCATATCTGAGAAGTATATATATTTTGTGGTAAAAAGATTATATATCATAAAGTATGCCTTACAGTTATAAAAAGTGTATGTTCTATCTGTATATGTATATCTATATCTCTAAACTGTTACTTGATTAAAATCTGGCAAACCTTAAAATAATTTTATCATAATGTATTTAATCTTCATTACTTAAAATGGATGCTGATTTATTTTTAAAACAAGACAAATGTAACTATGAACACATTTCCATTTAAATTTTAATAAAACAGATAGTTTAATACTATTGCTTATAGATTTTATATCCTGCCATTGAAAAGATAAATAATACATTTTATTCCACTGCACAGCATGTAATAAATACATCCTTTTGAGTTTTTCGAAGTTTTTTATGCAACAAAGAAAAAAAACCAATTTCTTATAACACTAAAATAAGACATTATTTTACACATCATTTTTTAATAATAGGACTTTTCTAATTACATACATGATCATTGTAGGAAATGAAGATATAGGAAAGCATAAAAATAAGTTATATTTAGTTCTCCTGATTAAAAATTACCATTTTTAACAGTTGGGTGCATTTTCTTCTACCTTTTTTGGATTCATTATACACACATACATATATAAATCATGATATTTGAGTCAGAATGTATATAGTACTTTGTATACAGATTTTTCATTTAATGTAATAGCATGGTAGCTTGTCACATCATTAAATATTTTTCTAAAACATTTTAATAATTGAATAACATTACAAGATACAGACACATTCTAATATAGTTAACTAGTCCTGAAACTGGGAGATTTAGCTTTTCTGATTTTTTGCTATCATAAATTGCACTGTGATAAATGTTCAAGTACTAAATCTGATAAATTACTCAATACAGTTCTAGAAGTGGTACAACCGAGTATACAGATATGAACATTTTTAATTCTCTTAATACATATTGCCAAATATTTTCCAGAAAACTTATAACAATTTATAATACTACCAACTACGTATGAACATATCTCACCACAGTCCCAGCAGCATGGGATATTTACTAGATTTAAACAAAAAGGAAAATTTACTGTACTACAGGTACTACATGCAAGAACAGGGATGCACCTGCCCTAAAGGAAGTACTGTAGCATTTCTGCTCCACTTAGGCAGTTGCCTCATTTTTCTCCCTAGAGGCCTCCCTGGCTAGGGAGTCCACACGGAGCAGGCTGATGTGACCATCTGACTCAATAAACATCAAAAAATGGGGGTGATGTACGAGATAGTCGATGGAAGCTGTAGGCAAAGGAGCGGGCATTCAGAGAGGTCTTGGTGGGCGGGTCAGAATCTCCACAAAGCAGCCTATTACATTCACACTCCCAAGCATAGAGAATTTATTTGAGAATAAATGTGGTTACAAATGTCTCATATTATCTTCCTTTTATATTGTTTTTAATTTCACTAATATAATGCCAGCCACTAACTCCAAAGTTCTGTTACTATTTTCACCAAGTATCACCTCTAAAAAATAAATTCTATCTTATCCCAAATTAGAGTGCAAACTTATCCTATTTGAATTCCCTCCAAGTCAAATGTATAACCCGTCCATTTTTTTATTCAATAGCCATCTTAATCTAAGTGATTACAAGTACTTCAAATTTGCCAAACCATTTGCTAAGTTACAGTTGATAAGATTTCTGGCAGATAATTGTATTTGGATACCCTCTATCTCATGTATTTATTAGCTGGCATGAATAACATGTTCCAAGCCTCGTTTTCATTTAAATTTAATCAAACTATATTGTGATTTTTTCCCAGTTCCATTTGATGAAATGGACATTGGTAACTTCAATGATTAATATTGCTTTTTTCAGTAAGACCAACTTAATACTGAAGTAGAGACTCTACTTACCAAAATACTAGGATGAGATGCCATAATTTACTCTTCATTGACACATTCAGAAGTCAGGTGAACTCCATATTTTTTTGGAATGTTTTTAAAATGTATGCAGAAAGGAATATACACCATAATGTTATAGGTGCCAAATCATCCCAATATGCATTCCAACAGTAAACATTTCAATCAGCTGCTGTGGGCAGTATGAAAGAGAGCCAAGTAAGAAGTAGCTTGATTGGCAAGCCATGGAAAGGCTCACAGAGATCTGATACCACAGATTCTCAGTTTTAAACTCTGTACACTGGGCCTTTTTTTTTTTCCCAGGAGAACATGCCAATCTGGGGAACCACAGAAGAGAAAACAGATTCAGACAAATCATAAAAGTGAAGTGAGTGAAGAAAATGACTCCCAGGGAATCTTGGATACTGGTATGAAAGATGATTTCCCCAAGGATAAAGAAGAAAGTAAATCAGGAACAGATGAGACAGGAGTGAACAGAAGCCTAGAGGCAGTCACGCACTGCCTCAATGCTCAGGGTGCAACCTTCACAAAAGAGCTGCATATGGATGTTTTGGTCTCCAGAGCCATGTTGTATCCACTGGACCAAAACTAAACACAGGAAGATGGAACCTAAATATTAAGGAGGGAAGCAAGTTATAAACAGTAGACAATGGTATGGGACAAGATTCAACTTTATGATTTTAAATATTTCAGGCTGCATGTTGGGAGAGAAAAGGTAGAACTTTTTGGTTCTAGAACCACATTGAAGCTTTGATGAGACTGAAAAATAAATGTAACAGGAATAAGAAAATGGAAGAGGTGGAATATCAGAGCTAATGGTCAGAGAGTCAGATTTTTGAAATTTAAAAATTAGACTGAATCAGTTAAAATATGACATCTGTAACTACATCCACTATCATCTGATATATTTGTGTAGTGAACACCTGTGGAACTATCTATGTAGTGCCCCTTCACCCCTTATCATAGGAATTTCCCCACCTCACCCAAGGACAGGACCACCTCAGAATGAACCATTTTCCTACCTAATCCTATCCCCAGGCCACAATTAATTGGTCCAGGCTTGAAGTGAACCAATCACAGATTTTTTTTTTCCTAAAGATCTTTCAAACAGATACTGATAAACAGTTGGCCCTTTCCCAATGCTGGAAGTTGTGAAATGTAAGCTTGGAATCTATTAGCAGCCATGTCCCCAGTGAGAGTGAAGTTAACAGAAAGGGCAAAAAGCCCTGAGATGCTTGAGTCCTTGATTCTACCTGGGCCTGATGCCCATGTCATACTCCAGAACCAACATCCATGTCTCTAATCAAGGAACAGAATATAATGATCTATAGCTTGATAGCTACATGTGTTCATTCCCACTTGAGCAATAAGAATTTCCTCTCTGATGGCCAATAGACACATGAAAAGATACTCAACATCAGTAATCATTAGGGAAATGCAAATCAAAACCACAATGACATATCACCTTATGCCATCAGAATGGCTAGAATCAAAGACAAGAATTAACAAGTGTTAACAAGGATGTAGAAAAAAAGGAACCCTCATGCACTATTATTGGTGGGCATGTAAATTGGTGCAGCCACTGATAAAAACAGTAGGGAGATTCCTCAAAAAAATAAAAATAGAAATATCATATGATCCAGTAATTCAACTGGACATTTACACAAAGAAAATAAAAACACTAATTCAAAAAGATATATGCACCCCTATGTTTATTGCAGCATTATTTACAATAGCCAAGATATGGAAGCAACTCAAGTGTCTATTGATAAATGAATGGATAAATAAGATGTGATATATATATATATATATATATATATATATATATATATGTATACACATACACACACACATATATATATACACGTATACATGCATAATGGAATATTACTCAGCAGTAAAAAAAAAAGAATGAATGTTGCCATTTGCAACAACATGGGTGAATCTAGAGGGTATTATGCTACGGGAAATAAGTCAAGCAGAGAAAGACAAATACTATATAATTTCACTTATATGTGGAATCTAAAAAACAGTAGATAAAAGGAAATAAACAAATAAAAGGAAAAAATAAACAAAAGGAAACAAATAAACAAAAAGGAAAAACAGACCCATAAATACAGAGAACAAACTATGGTTGCCAGAGGGGAAGTAGGTGAGGGGATGGGCAAAATGGGTGAAAGGGAGCGGGAGATACAAGTTTCCAGCTATGGAATAAATAAGTCATGGGAATAAAAGGTACAGCATAGGGAATATAGTCAATAGTATTGTAATAGTGTATGGTAACAGATGGTAACTACACTTGTGGGGAGGCATAGCATAACATATAGACTTGTTGAATCACTATGTTGTACACTTGAAACCAATGCCACATTGTGTGTCAACTATGTTTCAGTTAATAAATAAATAAAATTATTTTTTTTTAATTTTTTAAAAAAAGATTTTCCTTTTAATAGTGGCCAGCACATCACTCACTGGCCATCTAGCAGGAATGATACAAGTCTAGGTCCCAAAATGTCTTGGTCCCTAACTTAATAAAGGGTTATATGGACTGTCCCTCTCTCATATGTCTCCTTATGAGAGGTGAGGACTAGGATATCCAGTATGTGCATTAGAGGGGAAGAGATGTGGAGATATGGAAGGATTTATAGTTGGATGGGACTAAGGGAACTTACTGACAGTACCTACTGTTATAAATTATTGTAAATGGAACTCTCCCCCTAAGGTAGCACATTTATAAAACACTCTGTGTTGCCCACAAAATTATGATAAATATGATCTAAACCATGAAATGGTGAGTATAGAGAGGAAATGAACACTCTGTAACACCTGAGAGCTCCAATACATGGCCTGCATGCTGTCTGGATTCCCTTCTTTCTCTGTGACCTGGATATTCTCTAAATCTCTTTAACCCTGTGAATACCACATCCTACCCTGCCCAAATCCAATGGACAAGACCTTCGTTCAACAAGTTGACCTACCTTACTTGAGAAATGAGGTAAATAAGGTCCAAAAATATAAATTTTCACAGTCAGAAAGAACCAGAATTAGATTACCGTCTTTTTTTCAAAAGACAATAAGATGAGAGAATTTAGCTTTAATAGTATTTGATTCTAAATCCACTAATATACAAATAAGCTTTGTATAATAACCCTCTAAGAGTTTAAATACCTGAGATTTACCCTTCAAGCAGTATGATAGGAAAATAGTTATATATGTGCACAAGAGATGTAAATTTGATGATTAAATGTTAATTTTGAAACTATTTTTTTAAGATTTATTTATTTATTTTAGACAGAGAGAGAGAGAGAGGGCATGTGTGGGAGGGAGGGGCAGAGGAAGAGAGAGAGAGAGAGAGAATCTCAAGCAGACTCCCAGCTGAGCCCGGAGCCCGATGCAGGGCTCTATCTCACCACCCTGAGATCACAACCTAAGCTGAAATCAAGAGTCTGATGCTTAACTGACTGCGCCACCCAGGCACCCTTAATTTTGAAACTATTAAAAGCCAGTTTGCTGGAAGACTACATCAAAAACTAATGATTTACTGTATGGTGACTAACATAACATAACATCATCATCATCATCATCATCATCATCATCATCATCATAATAAAAGGCCAGTTTGCTATTATAATTACTTTGCTTCAAATATCAAAATGGTGATGAGCCACATATGCTCTTGAGTCCATTTCTTCATTCTTCCCAGGTTTTAATGAGAATCCTTTAAAAAACTGAGCAAGATGAAAAATAGTAATCCTGGCTGACCCTCCCAGTGAGTTGGGATATATTTCGCAGAACCTCTTTCCAAGCCTGATGAAGTTCTGCTATGCCATATCAGCACACAACAGTTGCTAAATGAGAATTCTCACAAAATAAGCTTCAATTCTGCTAAATAGCAGATAGAACACAGGCTGGGGTTAGCCAACAGAATGAAGCCCTCATGGAGTTCACCACAGAGAGGAGAACATCATATATGCAGACCTCTGAGCAGAGGTGCTATGAATCAGCCAGCGCTGTGATGGAAAAGCCCCCAGATCTGGATTTGCTTTGATCTGGCATTCTCCTGGTGGCTATTGTTATAGCCAAGTTTCTGAGTAGTACTGAATGGACACAAAGCAAAGTATATTAGCCAGAGAATATAAAGCTGTACTTCTGTTTCAATCATTGGAGATATGCACCAACAACAAAAAAGACAGAGAAGAGAGTCCCCAAACATAAAATCTGATACCTTTACAAATAAGTAAATGTGATTTTCATTCATTCACATAACAAGTGGATAGTAGGAAACAAAAAGAAAGAAAGAAGAAAGAAAGAAAAAGAAAGAACGAAAGAAAGAAACAGAAAGAAGAGAAAGAAAAAGAAAGAAAGAAAGAAAGAAGGAAGGAAGGAAAGAAAGAAAGAAAGAAAGAAAGAAAGAAAGAAAGAAAGAAAGAAAGAAAGAAAGAAAGAAAGAGAAAGAAAAGAAAGAAAGGAGGGAGGGAGGGAAGGAAGGAAGGGAGGGAGGGACGAATGGGAGGGATAGATGGAAGGAAGGAAGGAAGGAAGGAAGGAAGGAAGGAAGGAAGGAAGGAAGGAAGGAAGGAAGGAAGGAAACTTTTTCACTGATGATATCACCTTTATGGCTGCTCCTTGAGTTCCCCTATCTGTTCCACCTTCTTCCAGAAACAGCTACCTATTTCCATTTGGTGCCCACCACTTCTCACATTTAGTCCAGAGTCTGGTAGAGCTCCACTCCCATTGCCAACACATCCAATGCGAATGTGAGAAGACCTAACCAAATCTGCGCATCATATTCCCCACACTGCAATGGGATGGGCACAAAACTAAATGGAACCAATCAAGGTGAATCTCCTGATTTTGAAAGGGGCTATCAGACAAAATGCTTTTTCTTTCTTATATAGACCATAAGTGGATGTGAGGAGCAGTTGCGACAATTTGGTCATTCCAAAGGGAGAGGCAGGAATTTCCTGAAGTTTTCACAGGAAGCCTAAGAATAAAGCCAATGTATGAAGCCAAGATATGAAAGGCTAGACTAAGAAATGGGGGAGAAATCAAGTCCTTATGACATCGTTTTAAAATTGACTTTCTGTGCCAGGAGCGAGCATTACCCTCCAGACTTCTCTTTTCTCTTAAGCCAGTTAAGAATGGGTTTCCTGTCAACAATTACCCACCAAAGTCCAATCTTTAGCAAAATCTAAATTATAGCTGCCATTTATCAAATTCTTACATTGGACAGTCACAGAGTTCTCTGCTTATATGCATTATATTATTTAATCCTCACAACAACCAGTCTTATCAGTTCTATTATTATCCAATGAGACAAAAAGAGGCTTAGAGATTTTGTACAATCATTGCAAGATAACATGACTGGCAACTGCTAGAGCTGAAATTTGAACCTAAGCATTTTGACTTCAGAATCTGTGCTCTTATTTACTAACCTATGTTGCCTCCCTCCAAAAAAAGGGGGGAGGAGGCATCACAAAATATGAATCATCTAGGTACCTTCCAAAATATTGTCCACATCTGCTTATTCGAAATCAGTGTAAGTAATATTTTACTTTGTCTTAAACTCATACTTTCCGGGTTTCAAGCTAGAATTTCAATAGTCTTCATCCTTGAAAGTTGGGCTCATTAATGGAAAGTACTAATTGACCTTATATGACATAACACTGGATTTTACATTTATTGTAATTTGATTTTGGATGAGCTTATACTGGGTCTAGCAAATAAACAGGCTATGACTGCTAACCATCACAGTAATTAGTTCAGTGCTCTCTGGTCCTTTCTACATCCAAGATTCTAGATAGCATTTCCTAAATAGAAGGGGGAAGGAAATTCCTAAAATAATTTTCATGTCAAATTTTACCTTCTTAAAACCTAATGGAATGATGTTCTTTTGGAAAAACATTGTGGAGAAACTATATTACATTCTGAGATAGATTTCCTTTTAAGGTATACACTTCAGATTTGGCAATAAATTTAGATGAAGAATATACCTGGGATAACAAAAACAAAAGTGTGATTTATTTCAACTGTGCCCAGAAAATGGGAGGATAAAGATGAAAGATGAAAGATCACAGCCGCGAGTCCTGAAGACAGTTCTGGGAGCATCACAGAAAATCACCTCAAAATGGATGGTAGTCAAAACAGTGAGAAATAAGAAGAGAGCTGCAACTGATCAGGGACAGCATGCTCACCACCTCATCTTTTGCTTCTAGCTGCAGGACAGATAGAAAGCAGAGGTTACATATGAAATATTAAAAAACAAGGCAATTCAGCCACAAGCTGAGAGAATGACCATGACATGATGAAATTTCCAGCAGCCAAGATAAATCAGAAAGTGATGATATCTATCATGATAGGAAAGTGGGCATAGAGGTAGATCAGTGATTCTCAAATGGGGATGAGTTTGTGCTCTGGGGCATATTTGGCAATGTGTGCAAACATTTTTGGTTATCACAACTTGAGTAAAGAAAGTGCTACTGGCGGGCACCCAGCGGGTAGAGGAGAGGGATGCTGCTAATTGTCCTATAACGCACAGGACAGTCCCACAAATAAAGAATTATCTAGTCCAAAATGTCATTAGAGTCAAAGCTGAGAACCCTTGGGATCAAGAAGGAAGGGGAGAGCACCATTCAGGAAGCATGTATTAGCAGCCATGCATGGTGGTAAATGACAAAGTACTTGGTCTCCAATTTTTATGACATGCCCCTCCCCACTCTTCCCCCTCTCTCTTTTATGTGCTTCCACTCACCTTTTCAAATTGCACTGCATGTGAACTTCATCCAAATAACCTATTTCATGGAAAAACTAATAAAAAGTGCCATGTCAGGGTGCCTTGGTGGCTCAGCCAATCGAGCGTCTGACTCTTCGTTTCAGTTTAGGTCATGATCTCAATGTTATAGGATTGAGCCCCGAGTCAGGCTCCCCGCTCAGTGAGGAGTCTGCTTGAGATTCTCTCTCTCCCTCTGCACCCCTTACTCACTCTGTCTCTAAAATAAATAAATAAATATTTTTTAAAAATGCAGTGTCATTTCTGGGGCGAAGTAGGCAAATCTATTAGGCTTGTGCAAACCTTATATTTTAAATTCACTCATGAATGTTGGCAACAAAGGCAGCTGGTAACATGTCATAAAGCCAGTGGTTACACCTCCACTTCTTCCTGTGCCAGGAGCGAGCATTGCCAGGTGGAGACAAAATGAAGGTGTGGGCCCCACTGAGCAGCTAATCCTCAGAGACGACACTACGTGGGCATGATGGTGCAGCCAGCAGCTCTACCAGGACACTCTATAGTATTTCTAGCATTTGATGTGATTCTAATGAGAATTTTTATTGAACAAATCAGAGGTATATTTTATTTTTACTCTAAATATTTCCACAGAGGATTTTAGCAGCTTCCAGTAAAGAGCACATTAAAACAGGGTAATATTATAGAAATCAGAAATAAGAACCACAGAAAGGAAAAAGCAAAATGACTGATGATGCAGGCTAACAGAGTCGTTGTGACTGAAAACAAAATGCTGGGTTCTGAACTTCTTGCAGGTCGGATGAAAAGAAGAACATTACAACACCTTCAGCTCTTTTTATCAAAGCAAGAGCAGATCAGGTTCCCAAGGAGCAGTCTTCTTGACACTGGATTCCATAACGGAATTTCTCATATAGGATTGTGGATGGAGATAGTCATATGATGGATCATTTTTCATTTAGGCCTGATTTTCATAGGGTTATTTTTTATGTTTCTATAAAGACCAAGAGCATGACACCACCAATCCAATGAAGGTGGTGATGTGAGGATACCCAGTACTGTGGTATGACAGCCATCCAATGTTGTGCTTGACAGGAGTAGTGATGTATTTGTGATGTCAGTGGGGACCTCTGGGTCCATTGAAATCTTAGGTAAGATTGACTCAGACTCCCTGAGAACACCCAAGATCTCCAAAATTTTCTACAGAAGTCTGAGAAGTTTACATTTCCATGGTCTCATTTGAGCCATCTGCTTCCCCCAGTTCAGTTTAGAGGTCATTTCACTATTCCATACAGGCTATAGGATGCCCCCATTCCATGTGATACAGATGTGAAACAGCTCCAATAACATACACACACACACACACACACATTCACAGGCATTAAAGGATACCTTTGATTCAAAATGTCCTCCATCCTTCTGGACATTTCTCCCTAGACCCCATGCAATCTCCACCTCCACCCTATCTCACACATCATCCCTTTCTTTCTCTGCACTTTCCTCTAATATTAGCACCTCCCTCAAGAAAGCAAACCCAGTTTTTCTTATTTTCTCACATAAAGCAACCTAGCCATTTCATCTCACTAGCTCTCCACTGCTGAATATCAACCATACCTGAAGCAGAGACTCAGTTTCTTCCCCAAGGAGACTGTCAGAATATTTCCTTAGAGAAATTCTAGCACACACAATTAAGACAGAGATTTGTTCAATCCTGTCTACCTACCATCAGAGGAGTCTAATGGTGCTCAATATTAGTACTAGTCCTAAACGGTGGAAAGCAGAAAAACTCCTCATGGAACAGAGGGGTCTCATAATTTTATTTATTCAGGATTCATGCTCCATCAATCTTCATATTTTTCTGCCAATCTGATATGTCACTTCCTGCTATTCCTACTTGCCAGGGCCTATCTACTTCTTTGTGTATGGAAGTGCCTTCATGATCTGTGTGGACATCTACTCATGAAGGCACACTCATGGGGTTCATCCAATGGATGTTTAGATGGAACCAGCTTCTCAACTTTTTTCCCCTTATATCCATTTAACATATCCCTGGGCTCAGTTTCTAAGAAGTTCTCATATTCCACAGTTATGTGAAACATTTAAAGCAACATCATCTTTATTTTAAAATATAAATCATTATGTAGCTAATGCCTAAATGTACACATTCTAAGTAATCATATTCTCCATTCACCATATGTGGGCATAAAAATTATCAATGTTAAGACAACCACACTTTTTAAAAAATACTAGTGGCAGATGATTAATTTTATTGAAGTTAAAGATTAATTTTTGTTCCCTTGACCTATATGTTCTTTTCATAACTTTCAGGGCTAATCTCTTACTTACCAAATACCTTACACTTTTATAAATTTTTCTTCTCCGTCCCTTCTCAAAGAAGGTTCAGTTCCATCAAAAAAGCTCTAATAAAGTTTCACATGTTATCAACTTTAGGAAAGGATCATATTGTTGGATATGATCTTCTGCAACCCCCTCATTTTAAGGGCAATGACACTGCAGCCCTAAAAGTTGGATATGATCTTCTGCAACCGCTTCGTTTCAAGGGCAATGACACTGCAGCCCTTAAAGTTGGATATGATCTTCTGCAACCCCCTCATTTCAAGGGCAATGACACTGCAGCCCTAAAAACCCAGCCCTCCTGGAGCCTTTCTGCTTTAACAGAGGACAATGCCTTACAAAAAATGGGATTTTTGAAAATGGGATTCCAACTCTTAAATATCAGACAGAGGGGAGAGAACTTTGGAGCAGATGTTTCTAGGACTCCTAAAATCACATCATAGGTCAACCCTGATAATAGGAAAAGGCAATTAGAGGAAGTGACAAGTCACCACACCCCCCCCCCAGGGGATCTGGGGAAGGGGAAAAAGGGAAATTAGGTTTGCAGGTAATTAGGAAGGAAAAGCCTAGTTTCATGAGGAAGCTGCTCATATAAGCCAAACCCAGCTTAGTAGCAGCTCGTCATTAGTTCTTCATCGTGACAACTTCCACATGTCCCAGGGGTCAGGATTCCCAGTTCCTGAGACAGTGAACCTGCAAAGCAAAGGACCTGTGGCAGGGAGAAATCCAACCCTGGTTTATAAGTATTATCTTCTCCAACTGGAAGATGAGGATCCAGTCACTACAGGAGGTCAGAGTTCAGCCAGAGTTTGAGCTCAAATCTCCTTTTTCCTAGGTATGTAAGCCACTTGCTGTCACCTAGGAAGAATTTCCTATATGAGAGAGTTGTACTAAAATGAATCTTGGGGAACTTCTGCTCAAAACTTGACTTCCGTTACTTTCGACATAGTAACTATCTATGAAGTGTCATTTAGGCTGCTTGAGAATTATGATAGCAGCAACTCAAAACACTAAACCCATTCACACCAGAAAACACCTCAAACCACAAACCAAGGTCAGTACAGCTGCTCCCACACTGATTCTAGGGCTTCTCTAATCTCATTCCTAGTGACTGAACATCTCTGCAGTGTCTACGACTCTGTCCTTGTCATGTAATGTGGTATTGCTTTGAGGAACAAGTTGAAATTTCTTGCCTGTTACAATGACGATGCTTAGACTTCATGTAAATTCTAAGACTCAGTCTGTGCAGCAATGTCTCAGGCAAACTGTCTATTTAAAGATGGAGAGAAAGAGCCATTATATCTTTTTCAGGGTTTTATCTTCTCTCAAATGCATATGGATGCACAGCAAGCAAGCAGAAATACCATACTTCCCTGGTCATTGAATATCCTGTAGTGTACTTCTTAATTAAAACCAGCATCACAAATATGATTGCTTAAGTGCCAAAAACCTGGCCGGTTTAATGGCCAATCAGAGAACTACATAATCATTAAATCCATTTGAACTATTTTTTTTTTCCTGAGGTGAATACGGTTAAGCTCTAAATATTCTTATTGTTTTCCCTCCAGTGTATTTTTTTAAAATGCTGCTTCTTTTTCAGCATCATAACTTCCATTTCAATTCTGTCATCAGATTTAACCCTATTGTATAGTTTATCATGGTTTTTGTTTTTTTAGCTGGAGTTTGTAGCAATGCCGGGGATTAAGGAATAATTTGAGTGAACGACACATACGGTGTTGCCTAGTAACACAGGCTGATCTGTACAAAGCCATAAATTGCAGAATTTCATAGCAGCATAAAAACTTTTACTGGCACTTAAGCATATTTTTCCCTGATTGAAGCAGAATTCATGCAACAATTACAACCACATGACAAAAGCTGGTAATGATTAGCCTTCAAGAGCTGCTGTTATTTCCTGACAGCTCCAAAGCTGTTTTTGTTTGTTTCAGGAAAGAAAGCATCAAATTCTTTATGGACTAGCCTCACTGACAAGGCAGAATCCAGCCTGTTAATTAGTCAGTGCCAGCATTTTAACTACAGCTCCCAATGAAGAATGGAAGAGTTATGTAATAATTTACAATTCTAATTAATTTGTGTCAACCAAAACCAGCTCTAAATATACCAATACACACTTTAGAGGACAGCCCTTCTCACAATGGTGCCAACATGACTGAGACTAGCATTGAGAAAAGAACTTCATGAAGATGAAAACTGGAAGCCAGGAAGGTTATTTTCAATTATCGTAACAAATATCTTCACGGGCTATCTTAAGATATCTTCAACATTTATAGTTAGTGAAGTAAAAATGACAAAACAAAGTTGTTAGAGAGTTCAGGGAAAATTATTATTTTCACAATGAATTCACAAGGCAGCCTGCTGAGTAAGAGCCCCTCGCCAGCCCAAATAAAATATGGGTTTTTTGGAAATAATAATTTACCATACCCTGATACACACTCACATACACATATGCACACACACAATGAATGAGTATTTCACTGACTAGATACTGAGTGACTTCTTTTTCTCTGACAAACACATGTTTCTATGAATAGATTCACCAATGTCAAGGGATTCATACTATAGCTCAAGAAAATTGAGGAATAAATGCCTTGATCCTTTCACAAACTTTTCATTCTTCTAACACTGGCTTGAACAACAACAAAAAAAAATCACTTATAGAGATGCCTGGGTGGCTCAGTTGGTTAAGCATCAGCCTTTGGCTCAGGTCATGATCCCAGGGTCCTGGGATGGAGTCCTGCTTCGGGCTCCTTGCTCAGTGGGGAGTCTGCTTCTCCCTCTGCCTGCCACTTCTCCTGCTTGTGCTCTTTCTCTCTCTCTCTGATAAATAAATAAAATCTTTAAAAAAAAAAAAAAAAAACTTATAAAACTTCAACAGGTAATGCAGTCACCAAAGAATGCATCATGTAACACATGGGAAGAGTTGTATGTTCAGGCTTAGTCTTTTCATCAACTTTGTGACTGAGCTTCACTTTGACTCAAGCCTCATAATGTCAAACTTCTGGTTTGATTTCTCAGAGTCCCCAAGCCCAGCACAGCAACAGTGAGATACTTGCAAAGATCCAGATGCCACCAAAAGAGATGGAACAAGATGGCACTGAAAGCAAAGGTAGACAATGAAATAAAATAAATATACAATAAAATAAACAATAAAATAAAACCAGATAAGGGAATCCATCTAATCAGAGATTTCAGGCCTAAGAAAGCCCATTCACACACCACAGACTTGAAATACATGGAAATGGTCCCAAAGTACAATAAGCCCACAATTTAGTGACTGTGGGACCTTGAGAAAGTTGTTTAACCTCCCCAAATTCCAGTTTCCTCCTCCATAAAATTGGGGGATCAGATTAGATGAGCTCTAAAGTTTCTAACAACTCTAAGATCCCATAGGTAAATCCTTCCACTGATCTAAGAAAGTCCCTAAGGCTTCCCAGTCTCTGATTTTACTACAAGCAACAACAAAGAAACCAGCAGGCAGAGCTGAGAAACTAAAATTATACATAAGCCACAACGGTCAAGGTGTGATTCGCTTTCCAAACATACAACTGCACATTACAAAAATGAGACCTGTGTAATTACCTAGTGTGCTCAGTGCAGGGTGGACACTTAGCAAAAATCACCTCCCACAGTTGCCCCTCTTATATACACACAAACCTCCAAACAAATTTTGCTGTTTGCCCTTCTTTATGGAGTGAGCGCCTGTGATTATCAATGTGAATTATAAAGACTGAAAATAACAAATCTGAAAAACTTACTTAGCAAGTGGCAGTACATTGTCTGGATTATGTACAGACTGAGTGACGATTTAGTCACTAATTTCTGATTAAATTTTAACACTGATTCACTTATTTTGAAAATAAGTTGACACTCATCAAATAAATCCTAACGATAAGTGAAACATGCTTTCTACACTGTGTTATAAAGTAAAAGAAACACCAAATTTTTTAATTATCAGTGAATCAATTAGATGGATTATGAATATGTTATGTTTCATTGAAACTAGTAATTCATTCTGAAAGGAGGCTATAGAACATGGATTCAATACACTACTGAAGCTAAGAGAAGCATAATTAGAATAACAGAACCTGGGGCGCCTGGGTGGCTCAGTCGTTAAGCCCCTGCCTTCAGCTCAGGTCATGATTCCAGGGGTCCTGGGATCGAGCCCCACATCGGGCTCCCTGCTCAGAGGGAAGCCTGGCTTCTCCCTCTCCCCCTGCTTGTGTTCCCTCTCTTGCTGTCTCTCTCTGTCAAATAAATAAAATCGTTAAAAAAAGAATAACAGAACCTCGGAGCATCTTTCTACAATTAGCCCAAGAGAAAACAAATAGATTTATCAAATTGCTACTCACTTATTGCTGGTCAGAATAAAATAAAGCAAACAGATTCCCTGAAATATACTCTCTAAAATATATTACTTGAAATTTCCAAAGATTGCTTAAAGATAAATATTATATAATTTTCAGTAACTAAGGTAAAATCCTAATCTACATGGGTTGTCAGAGCCATGCATAATTTTGTAGTTACTAAATTAACCAGCATGACTGAAGTACCATAGACACTGCATTACACAAATGAAATGTACTTTTATTCAAAGTCTCTGGCCCAAATTGACAGGTGGAAAATTTGTGAATCTGCCAAAAGGACCTACTCTATTCCTTAACCTCATAACTTAGAGGAGTAAAGTCTATGTAACAAAATTGGGGGAGTTTAGATTCTCTTAACCAACTAAAGGGAAAGTTCCAAATTAATTTTTTGTCTTATCTACAATGTTATTTCATTTCCCAAGGAATGCAGTAGTGATGCTTTTTATTGTGTTTGAAACAATTTTGTTTTAACTATCCTTAGTGTTCTTTGGGGGCTCTTTGCATTTATATGAATGATGCTGGACACACAAATTGCCTGATGTAAGAGATCTGAAGCTTTTGGGACGCCTGGGTGGCTCCGTCAGTTAAGCATCTGCCTTTGGCTCAGGTCATGATCCCAGAGTCCTGGGATCAAGTCCTGTATCCAGCTCCTTGTCAGGAGGGAGCCTGCTTCTCCCTCTCCCTCGTCGCTCCCCCTGCTTGTGCTCTCTCTCTCTCTGACAAATAAATAAAATCTTTTAAAAAAGAGAGAGAGAGATCTGAAAATTTGAAGAAGGCCAGGTTTCTTAAATGTATACTTTAATCAGAAAAGCATTCAAATAATGTACTTCTCTCCGAGGAGCACATTAAAAGTGCTCTACCCTTTAAATAAGGTGCGACAGAGAGTATCATTATCACCCTTTATTTTAGAATTTGTAATGGGAGTACCATTAAAAGGTAACATAATGAAGGGGAGAGGATAAAGTATGAGTTTTGTTTTGTTTTGCTCTTTCCTTTTACTTAAAATAGTGGCTTCCTAAAATCTCATGGAAGACTGAAAAGTAGTTTTCAACTCGAGACACAGAAAGTAAAATAGGTCAAAGTCCACTGCATCTATTTTCAATTATTGAGACATACAGTCCTCAAGCAGCTAGAGTCAGCCAGAATTGTCTGAGACCTAGGGATCATGATGAAAATATCTTATAGTAAAATGTATTCCCCATAGGTTTAAATGCAAAATGAGAGCCCAACTTTTTATTACTCGTTAAATGAAATGTGCAGTCTTTTTCCCCTTTTAAGGTCAAGTATGCAGTATTTTGGAAAACAAACCATAAAAACATGATTGGAGAGAACAGAGGAAGTCATTATTTTCTCCAGTCATAAAGAATGCAGCATCATTCTATCAATCTAATGTATCTTTGTAATGGCGGTGGCAGCATGCAGCAGTGCTTAAATTGCAAATACAGTATTTAAGAAAAAGCCTGAATTAAAAGAGCACCAAGATGAGCTGGAAAATATCCACATGGATTAGATGATTTTTATAAATTCCATCTTCTTCTCAAAGACCCACTTAACATTGTATATTGCCATATTCTCTACCTACACGGAAATAATGCATTCATCACGGCCCAAATCATAAAGTAAATCCAAATGTACATAGTGAATGGCTAATGGATAGAGAGTCCAAGTTGTGATACATGGTACAGGAAACCAAAATACCTGTGAAATCCGTGTAGAAAATGTTGAATCTGAATTGATAAATGTACGTAACATCTCTCGGTTTAGTTTGGTCTCTAGGAATGATTTATAACAAAATCCGAAGATAGCAGGATGCACCTACTCAGTGTCACCATCAGGACAGACTCCATGCAAAAGCTTATCACAAAGACAAATATTTCAGAGCATGTGGTTGCTGCAAAGCACAGCTTCACTGTTGAGGCAGTTCCAATGCCGCCTCAGTTTTGCAACAACAGCTGCTAGCTATCGGTCATATTTCGGGCAGTTCTGCTTTTGAGATACTCTGCTAGAGGCAGCTGGATCAACGTGAAACCAATTTGAAAAACATGTTTAGGAAAGTAAAGGAAATGACCTGTAACTTTATAAACACACCATATCGTACATATCGTACACACCAAACTCACCAATCTAGCTCTATCAAGTCAGGTTATCTAGGAGGGGATGAATTTTTAAGCCACCATTCAGGCTCAGGATTTCATGTTGCAGGACTTAGTGATGGCTTCCATTTCCATTCTATCTTCTTTCAAATGATGTATGGCATTTTGTGCAGGCCCTGGTTCTCAATAAAAGAACAAGAAGGTAAATCCTACCAACAGCTTCACCACCTACAATGCATAACAAGCAACATTATTCTGACTGAGGAAGAGCATAAAACAACTCCGAGATTCTGCAAAATCCATAGGAGAGGACTTTTTGTTTTCTTGTTTGTTTGGTTGGTTGGTTGGGGCTTTTTTGTTTTGGTTTTTGGTTTTTTTCATACAGAGTGGTGATGTTGCAACCTTGTCTCATATACAAACATAAATTAAGAAAGTTGCTTCTGCCCTGGCCAGTTTGTTTCTCACCCCAGTGATTAATGTAATGAACAAGATAAATAGTCTGCCTAAGAAATAAAACTGACCTCATGGATAAGCTAAGGAAATGCCAGGCCCCACTTGTTACTGAAAACTCAGCAACAACCTACACAGACCCAGAATAATTGGAAGAAGGCCAAAGGTGCAGGCGCCAAACAAACTGAAAATTCTCCTTCAGGCTTCAGTTTATTTTTTCTACACATTTCTACAAATCTCCATAGTAAGACCCAGGATTTGGCTAGTCACTGCTAAGTAAGAATGTTGATCCCATAAAAAAAAAATATTGGCATAAAAACATCAAGACTTCTTATTTCTAAAGCAGTTTTTCCTTACAGTCTTAAGCTAGATGTTCACCAGACTCAAAGTTGGTGGCCAGACTGAAAACTCGAACATTTATGTCTTCAGTCTTCAGTTTTTTTAAAATAAAATTTCTATTTGGCATTTTAGAATTAGTAACAGTAAGGTTAATCTCACCTCCAAGCAAATTAAGAAGATAATAGTCCCAGCTTTTCCTTTGAGCCATTCTTAGTTCACAGATCAGAAATCCATTTCTAAGGGGAGATGCAAAGGGGCAGATAGGACACCACCTAAGGTGTCCAGGTCCACAAAAATGAAGGTGTGCCCATGTGGAGAAAGAGTCTACAAGCTCACCCTACAACCTGAGCCATGGCTCAGCATCTGCATTTAGCAAAGTAATCAAGAGCTGAAATAGTCACATAGACAGGTCAGTCTTGGTAACAATACTATGCACCATATCAATCAGTGCTTTTATTTGTGTGAGATCATACTCCAACATACAAAATCTTGGTAGGTTCAGTAGACGATACTAGTATGTTGTGCATTTTGTTGGCCTAAATATTGCTGGCCTAAATATTGTTCTCACATGTTCCAAATGCTGCTGGAATCTGATTCCTTGTGATAATTTGATAATGTACCTTCAGGAGCCTGGTTCAATGTGCTGGACAACTGATAAATGCAAGCAAAGCTGAAAGCTGATGTAAAGAAGGATCTGAGAGTGTCAACTCTTTCTCTCTCTTTGTCATTCTTAATGATAAAGTTAGACTACACAACCAAATATGAATTTAACATTCATTCAACAAATATTTTTGAGTACCTAGCATTCCTAAATTGTTGGATATAAAGCACTTAAACATTAAAAAAAAAAAAGAAACAACCTCTGCTATCACAGAAATTGCATTCTAGAAGAAGTAAGAAGATAATGAACGGGATCAACAAGTAAAATAAATAGAATATAAGTAAATAAAATATATAGAATAGATGAGTGGTAAGTACTATGGAAAAAAATAAAGTGGGCAAAAAGATAGTGATTGCCAGGGTTAGGGGTGGGGCAGGGATTCTGTTGCAAATAGGGTAGTATCAGGGAAGACCTCACTGTGTGACCTTGAACAAAGGTAATGAGAAGTCAACCAGGGTAATATCCAGGAGAAGGGCATTCCAGGCAGAAAGAATGGCAAATGCAAAGTGGGGAGCACATGCAAATTTTGCAGTGATTATGTGGGTTATTACAAGGTTTTTATTCTAAGTAACATTACAATAGAATTTTTCCAGATTCCTTCTGAACAAGGAGAGATATACTTCTACACAAATATGAAAAGCCCTATATACATAAGTACCTAAGTATACTTGTCTGTTATCCTCATAGAATATTAAAGAATAGTGGCAAGTTTGGGATGGGTCACCAAACTCCCTGGTTTGTAAGTCAGAGAAAGAGAGGCCCAGAGGGATCAAATGGTTTCTCAAGGTCACACCTTATCTGGGTGGCAGAGCCAAGGTCAGAACTCCAGTGCTCTTCACCCTGGAATTTTTTCTTACTTGAATTAATCATAGTAAAGCTCTGGATTCATTCAGGATTATGGTGGGAAATCACTGGAGCATTTTAGGGAGAAGAGTTCATGATCAGCTTTACTTTTGTAAAGGCTCACTCTGGCAACTCTGTGGAGAATAAACATTAGGGAGGGCACAGGTGCACACAGAGAGGCCAGTTAGGAAGCTGCTGTGGTGTCTTCTACACCTAGAAAAATATTTGTCAAATCAATAAATGAACATAGATAAGTGCTTCACAAGAGATCAAATATTATTTCTTAAAAATTGTTTTTAAGAAACACTTTGCATATGCATTTGGAAGACTTGGAAGTACCAAAGGAATAATAAAAATATAGCCCCTGGGGATCTGCACTTCTGGGAAGATGGAGTAGAGGTGCTTTTCCTTATTCCTCCCACTAAGTACAACTAAAACCGTGGACATTATATATAAGATAAAACCAAGAAGACTCTGAAAGATGGAGAGAAGCCAGCAGACTGGATAGGGACTTCAGGACCCTAGGAAAAACATGATACTGAGGTCCTGGGTTTTCTTTCTGAAGTTGAATAATATGACAACGCAGAAACATCAATGGGCACAAACAAAAATTAGCCCCAACAAAAACTTGCTCTCTCTAACCAGAGGACTAGGAAAAGGGCAGCCTAGAAAAACAGGACACTTTTAGATAATAAATGCTCTACTCCAGATAAATCCCACAGAAAAAACTGTGGCCTCACTCCCACCCACACCAGGCAAAGGCCAAATACAGAGCCTAGACTTCAACCTGCATGAGGCTGTAATGAGGTGCCTCAACAGCGCTGCCAGGGTGCACTCAGTCCAGAAATGAGCTGGGACTTTCATCTCCTCCGGCCAGAAAGAAGGTCCTCCCATAATGTCAGTAAAGAACATTGGGAAGCTTGGAATTCTACCCTCTCCGCTCAGTAGACACCACACGGTAAGCCAGAACTCCCGCCCCTTGCTGCAGTAAGGATAGAGCCCCCACCTCAGGTGTCAGAAGAGGCTAAGTGGGAAACCTGAACTTGTAACTCCCTCTGGCAGCAATGAGGTAGCACTGTGCCTTCCCCTGACATAGTAGCATCAGAGAGAGCCAGATGAATCAGAAGGCTTAAATAAGATCTACAGTCTCACAATATCATGTCCAGGCTCCAACAAAAAAATCACTCATCACACCAAGAACCAGGAAATTTGAAACTAAATGAAAAAGAAAATCAGTAGTTGCCAATACTGAGATGACAAAGATGTTAGAATTATCTGACAATGATTTTAAAGCAGCCTGCATAGAAATGTTTCAATGAGCAATTATGAACACCCTCAAAACAAATTTTTAAAAAATTAAAAGCCTCAACAAAGGAAGAAAGACTCAGCAAATGAACAGAAGTTATAAAGAAGAACCAAACGGAAATTTTAGAAGTGGGAAATAACCAAAATAAAAATCTCAGTGGATAATCTCAACAGTAAAATGAAGGGGACATAGAAAAGAATCATAGAAATGAAAGAACAATGGAACTTGCCCAAGATGAAAAAGTGAGAAAACAGATGGTAAAAAATAAATAAATAAACAGAGCCTCAGGGGCCTGGAAGACTTACAAAAAATTTCACATTCGTGTCACGAGAGCCCCACAAAGAGAAGAGAAAGAGGTCAGGGCTGGAAAAAAAGTAGTCAAAGAAAAGATGGCTTAACACTTTCTGTATTTTGGCAAGAGTGATAAACTTACAGACACCAACAAAACTATCCTAAAAGAATGGCTACAGGAGATTCTCTAAATAGAAAACAAATGATGAAAGGAACAAACCTGGAACCTCATGAAAGAAGAAAAAACACAGTAAGAAAAAATATGGTAAATATAATAATTTCTCTTTCCCTTAAGTTTTCTAAATTATGTTTGACTGTTAAGGAAAAAGTATAACAGTATCTGATGTGGCCCTAAATGTATGTAGAGAAAATATTAAGACAACTATAAATGGAGGAGGTAAAATGACAATAGCAGTAGACTGTGAGCAGTTAGGTACACATAATACCTAGAGCAAATACTGAAAAAAAAAGCTAAACAATATGATACACTCAAAAACACTATACATAAATAAAATACAACTCTTAAAAACCGTTCAAATGACCCACAGAAGTCAGGGAAAACAGAAAAAATGAAAAACAGAGAGAACAAACAGAAGACAAAAAAATAAATAAAACAAGCCCTAACCTAACAATAATGACCTTAAAAGCTATATTGGTTTTCTGCTGCTGCTGTAACAAATTACCACAAACTTGGTGGCTCTAACAACAAAAGTTTATTATGCTACGGCTCTGTAGGTCAGAAGTCTGACACAGGCCTTCCCTGGCTAAAATTAAAAGCTAGGAGTCAGCAAGTCTGCCTTCTTCTATAAAAGCTGTATAGGATCTGTTTCATTGCCTTTTCCAGCTTCTAGAGGGTGTCTGCATTCCCTGGCTTGTAGCTCCCTCCTCCATCTTCAAGGCCAGCAAAGACAGGTGTCTTTCTCACACTGCATCACTCTGCCCTCCTCTTCTGCCTTCCTCTCCCACTTGTAAGAACTTCTATGTTTACATTGTGCCTACCCTGATAATCCAGGTATCTCCATGTCAATGGCAGCTTATTAACAACCTTAATTCTATTTGATACCTTAATTCCCCTTCACTATGTAAGGTAATATATTTGTCATGTAAGGTGATAGGTTCCGGAAACATTTTCTGCCTAATACAAATGTAAATGATCTAAATATATCAATTAAAAGACAGTAGCCAAGTGGTTTTTCAAAATATGACCTAATTATATGCTGTCTACAAGAAACTTACTTCAAATATAATGATATAGGCAAGTTGAAAATAAAAGGATAGAAAAGATATATTATCCGAACATTAAATCAAAAGAAAGCAAGGGTGGCTATGTTAATATCAAATAAAGTAGACTTCAGAGCATAGAAAATTACCAGAGACAGGGGCACCTGGGTGGCTCAGTCAGTTAAGCGACCAACTCTTGATTTCAGCTCAGGTCATGATCTCAAGGCTGTGAGATCCAGCCCCTCATTGGGCTCCATGCATTGAGCATGGAGCCTACTTAAGATCTCTCTCTCCCTCTCCTCGGCCCCTCTTCTCCCTCAAAAATGAAAAGAGGAAGGAAGGAAGGAAGGAAGGAAGGAAGGAAGGAAGGAAGGAAGG
>NW_023270268.1:43300413-43388184 GCF_011800145.1 Mirounga leonina
AGGAAGGAAGGAAGGAAGGAAGGAAGGAAGGAAGGAAGGAAGGAAGGAAGGAAGGAAGGAAGGAAGGAAGGAAGAAAAAGAAAATTACCAGAGACAGAGAAGGACATTATATACTAAGAAAAGGATCAATCTACCTAGAAGACATAACAATCCTAAATGTGTATACAGCAAACAACAAAGTTGCAAAATATGCGAAGCAAAAACTGACAGAGCTGAAAAGAGGAATAGACAAGTTCATAATTATAATTGGAGACTCCATCACCTTCTTCTCAACCACTGACAGAGAAAAATAGGCAGAAAATCAGTAAGGATATAGAACTCAACAACACCAGTAAGGAAAGAATCTGATATTTACAGAATACCCCATCCAATGAGAGCAGAAGGCACACATTATTTTCAAGTACCCATGGAACATATATCAAAATAGACCATATCCTAGGCCAGAAAATAAACCTCAACAAATTTAAAAGAATTGAAATCATACATAGTATGTGTTATGAACTGAATTATGTCTCTCCAACCCCCAATGTGATGTTATCTGGAGACAGGGCCTTTAAAGATGTAATTAGGGGCACCTGGGTGGCTCAGTCCATTAAGCATCTGCCTTTGGCTAGGGTCATGATCCCAGAGTCTGGGGACTGAGACCCTCATTAGGCTCCCTGCTCAGCAGGGAGCCTGCTTCTCCCTCTGCCTCTCCCCTGCTTATGCTCTCTTGCTCACTCACTCTCAAATAAATAAATAAAAATCTTTAAAAAAGAATAAAGAGGTAATTAAAGTTAAATGAGGTTATAAGAGTGGGACTCTAATCCAATATGACTGGTGCCCTTATAAGAAGAAGAAGAGATGCCAGGGATGTGGTACACAGAAGAAAGGCCATGTGAGGACACAGTGAGAAGGTGACCATCTGCAAGCCAAGGACAGATGCCTCTAAACCTACCAATACCTTGATGTTGCACCTGCAGCCTTCAGAATATATTTCTGCTGTTTAAGCCACCCAGCCTGTGGTATTTTGTTATGGCACTGTCAGCAAACTAATATGGTGTGTTCTCTGACCACAGTGGAATCATACTAGAAATCAGTAACAGAAAGATAACAAGCAAATAAATCTCCAAAAACTTGAAAAATAAACAAGATACTTCTAAATAAACCATGGGTCAAAGAGGAAGTCTCAAAGGAAGGCAAAAATTTCACTGAACTAACAGTGCAAATCTATCAACATCTGCAAGATACAGGCAGTGTCAAGAGGTAAATTTATAGTACTAAATGCATATATTAGTAAAAAGGAAAACTATCAAATCAATAATCTAAGCTCCCACTTCAAAAATGTAGAAAAAGAAGAGTAAATAAACCCAAAGGAAATATAAGGCAGGAAGTAGTAAAGAGCAGAAATAAGTAAAAATATAGCTCCAGTTTTCTAGGAACATATACCTTATTTTGGGGGAGATGGTATATATAAGCAGCGCAAAACAATGGAAAGCCAAAGTCTATAAAGGCCAAGAGGGCTCCAGAACACTTCTATTTTTGAAGCTCCAATACATTAAGAAATAAAAAAATGCCAAAACAGAAGTTTTGGTGTTGTGGTATATTTTAAAGCTTTATATTTTGTAAATGAATCTTTATAAAAACAAGGAAATGCAGTAATTGCATTTCTCACAAAACAATGACATAAACTATGAACACACGAATTTAGAGTATACTTCAATGAATCCAGTAATGGGACACAGGTTAACAGTATCATAAATGTGTTCTTCATTAAGCCTGTCTTAGTACATGTGACTGTACCTTATAGTCTTTTTAAGAAATAATATCACAAATCTGCATTCAAGAACCTACAGATCATAAAACATAAGATAAACCTCCAATTATTCTATTCTAATATTTCTGTGGAAGATGTCTCAACCAATAACAAGCCATTGAAAGTCACACTTTTTCCTTTGCCACTATTTGCAAAACCCTGCACACAGCCAAAGGGTCTACCATTTGTGTTATTATCATAAATCCATATTCTAAAATTGCACCAGTCTTCTTGAGTATGACAGTCATGTCTATTACACATAAAAATGTCAGTATGCAAATTGAGCAGCTGAACACCCAATTACCCAATACGCATGCACAAAATGCAAGTTTTGCTTGTGAAAACAGTATCAAAAATATACTGTGGTCGAACTTAACAGAATTGTCCTGGAGGGAAACCCTAGGCATCTGACCATATAAACCAGGAAATTATAACCTCTACTTCCACTATCTTATCAACCATTGGTTACCATGGAGGCATGTAGCCCCCATGGAGATCAATTTTGCTATTGGTTCTGTCTATTCCAGAACCATATGGGAACAAATTTCAGTACGTCAAGGTAAAAAATGTTATCAGATCAAGGGTCTGCCTCTGCGAAGCTGCTGTCTTGATTCCAAGCTTAAAGGGCATATTTGTCTACTTCAAGCTAGAGTAGATTGCAAGAGTTCCATTCTTCTATGCTGGCAGACTCAACTGATGGACATAGTCTTCCTGCAGGTACAGTGGGAGGATCATGTTTGGTTCACCGGGAGGACTCTGAGTGCAGTGGAATGGGCTATTTAAGTCTTTGTTCAATCGCGCATGAGTCATGTACTCTTAAAGCAAGTCACTTCATCTGTGAGCTTCAATTTAATCATCTGTCAAATAGAAATACTGGCTCAACCTCAGAGTTATTGGAAAGGTAGAGCAAATTAATGTGTGGTAAAGAACTTGGTAGGTATCAAGCCCTCAGTAAATGTTAGTAATATCAATGACAGCTGTCTGTTTCAAGCAAGAATGCCAGAGTGGAGATATGAAAGAGAGCATCTTCCTGTTTCCTCAACTTGAGAAAATGGAAGAATAAAATGTCCACCCCTGGGTGGTCTTAAGGAACTTAAAGATGAATCCTGGGTTACAAACAGCCTCTGTCACTATGAGTTCCTAGTTGATTTACTATCCCTGTTGCACTTTTCCAGTACCAGGAAAATGGAATTACCCCCTACTAAGTCTCTCACCACTTTGATAAGAAATCAAGAGGTTACTTAACCCTCACAACTGACATAAGAGGTGAATAACAGTATTTCCATTTAAAAGACTGAAACTCTGAAAGGCTAGGAAACAGTAAAAACTTGATCTTTACTCAGTCTCATGCCAAAGCTCATGCCCTCTCCTCTATACCACACTGTTTTGTGATGCATTTCAAAACCAGCATTAATATTCTTCTGAAAGTGACCCAAGTATCACTGATACCTAATATTTACTAAGTATTATGTGCCAACTACTTTCATACATTAACTTATATAATTCCTACAGCAGTCTTATGGGATAGATGAAGTTATTGTTATCCTCATAATACAAATGTGAAAATTGAGACCCAAGAAGTAAACCAGCAATATGCCCAAGGTCAAATGACTGGTGAGCATTGAGGCTCAGATTCAAATCCAGACAGCCAAGGTTCATCCAAGGTGTTCCTTTTTTTTTTTTTAAGATTTTATTTATTTACTTGAGAGAGAGAGCACGCACAAGCCAAGAGGGAGGCAGAGGGAGAGGGAGAAGCAGACTCCCCGCTGAGTGGGGAGCCTGATGCAGGGCTCTATCCCAGGACCCTGGGATCATGATCTGAGACAAAGGCAGATGTTTAACTGACTGAACCACCCAGGTGCCCCCAACGGAAGTGTTCTTAACCAGTACTCAAGATGGATGTACCAGATAGAACCATGATTCTCAACATTTATATGTTCTCCAGGGAGATATGGCCAAGAATTATGAACTTCATTAGAGAAACAAAATGATTTGCCCACGATCATATAGTACCAAGACCAGAATTTAAACCAGGACTTTGTTGATATTAATAATAACAACTACTATTTATGGGGAGCCTACCAGATGCCAGGCATGGAACTAGGTGCTTGATGTCTCAGAAAGACCCAATCTAGTTAGTATTATTTTCTTCTTTTCATAGAGAAGAAAAATGGAGTCAATAGTTATGGAAATTACATGAATCCAGGTAGCCAGTAAACTGGGAATTTGTGATTTGAACCCATCTCTTTTTATCTCCAAATCCATGCCCTTTCCAAAGATCTCAGATTATTCCCTTGAGCCTCACTCAGTCTACTGTTCTCTCCACTACTTATAATTTATTGCTTTTATCCAAAAAGAAAGACTTTGTTCCCCAAGATCTTATTTCACAGAGTTTGCCCAGGTGTTTTTAAGATGAAATACTCCAAGGAACAAAGATCTTCTCTAAGATTTTTTTTCTTCATCAAATTGTATCTAGTATTATTTCTTATAAATTACCATATTTTTCCCTCAGAGGAAAATGTCCCCACAGATCTCGGAATTTGTGAAATGCTCATGAAGTGTCAAAACCTTAAATTAGATGCTCTCTAAGTGAAGTAAAATCACCTCACAGGAATGGAAATTCGGTAGATATTGTGATTAAGATATAAGGAACTGGAGAAATCACCCTCAATTTGAAAGATGAAAGAGAAAATTTTGAGTATCTGGTAATTTTTTACACTCTCACTAAAATGTAATATTCCTGGTCCAAAGATACCTTCACAATCATCTATTCCAATACTCATTTTATTTGTCCATGCTTGTTTATTCAGGAAAAAAGACCTGATGGAACATATAAAAAAGATAAGTGAACTAGAGCATTTAAAGATAAAAGATAAATAAGAATCATATAGAGGAAGGGAAGGGATCATTCCATCAGGAAACTAAAGAAAGATCATAATTGTACTTGGATATCAGTTCCATTTTGACAGCAAAGACAAAAACAGAAAGTGTTATTTGCATATAACAATTTATATTATGTAATAATGTGAACAGATTATATATGTAAGAAAGGCTAAGGTAGTGCCTAGCATAAATGTTTACTTCTTCCTGCCTCCCCCTTAAAAGAGCCTTTTTTCTTTATATCACACAAATTGGAGATTAGAAAGTAGCATCCCTTTCTCAAATAATATGGTTTTGAGACTATTTTCTCCAGGGAATTGTTCCTGGACACAGTTCTTTCCTTAAAATAAATAAATTAACTCCTTATACTGTAAGATAAAATTCAAAATATGAGAGATAAATTCTTCATAGCCTTAAACTGCTCAAAAGACTAGATTTAAGAAGAGAAAGAGGAAAGAAAGGGAAGAGGAGGAAAGGGAGGAGAGGAAAAAAGAGGAAGATAGGATGTAATCATATAAAACTAGCATCTAATATGTGTGCATGTTTATAAAATTGTAAGTAAATTTCTTCAAGATCTCAAGATGCAGTTGACAATACTTTTTCCCCGAAACACTTGAGATAACTCACCCACAAGCACCCAGTGACTCTAAGAAAGCCACACCCATTCACCTATAAATGTTGATGAGGACTAGTGACATATAGGTGGTGACCATTCTTAAGAGCTATATGCATTTGAGGATTTCAGTACTTATTCAAATAACTTTATACATTTTAAGTGTTGGTTCACTCACTCAAAAGTTTTAAAGTTTTAATAAGTGCAAAAATGGCTGAAGCATATGAGAGTTTCAGACCCCATAGGTGAAATCCTAGTGAAATAGACACAAGATGGAATCATGCAAGGCTTCCCAACTGGCATGCCACTTCCAAGGGTACAGGTGTGCCAGCGGGGGGGAGGTGATCTGAGATAGTGGCCCCTCAGCCTCAAGGCTACTGGATCAAACGGCCTTGCTCATTTACCCCACTGTGGAAAAATACTATCATTTTTCACGTATGAAAAAGGATGGGAAAGTACCAAAAGAGACTATGAAACAACAACAGTGAAGATGGAAGAAATGTCGTTGAGAAGAATTATTTGAAACAGAAGAAAAAAAAATCATTGGAAAACCAGTTTCAAATGATTATGGAGATGTAGTCAATTCAAAAGAACACAACAATTAGAAATATGACTTACAGTTGTGAGCATTTCTAGGCAAAATAATAGGGTAAAAAGTTTAACAAGCAAATAAATACATTAAACACTCTAATAATAGTAAAGTCTGAAACAATGATTTTATTATAAAGTCTGTATCTGGGATACATGCAGAAGCATATTTTGGTTTGGTTCAGTTTGGCTATTTTTCTTAAAGCTGTACAACTCAAAACTGCATTTACTTCAGTGTACTCTAAGATGAAATCACCAACTGGACACAGTTACTCAACCTTTAATTATGGGTACAGCCAGATTTTAAAATGCATTATTTTTATTAGTAACTATAAAAATCTATTTGAATACAAATAAATATATATGTTATTCCATGAACTGATAAGTAGTAGCATTTCTTATTTTAGTAAGTATAAAATTCAAATTTTAGTCCTTGGGGCACTAAGGAAAACAAAAGATTGGCTAAGTTACAGAATTTTATTTAAACTTAATTTAGTTAATCATATGAAGGTTATTTCTTCTGGTAAAATACCTTTGAGAATGTTTACAATGGTTTGAAACCAAAGTACTTTCCTCATTTTCAAAACTCTTTATTCAATCCCAGGTGTAGGGAAAACCATACAATTAAACCTCCTAAAAACTATTTTTATTTTTAAGGTATAGTGAGTCAAGACATAAAGTCTTCATAGCCCTTGAATACTCTTTGCATTTCTTTCATTATTTATTTTTAAAGTAATATCAAAACTGAAAGAATAAGATCAGTTAGTTCTCAAATCACAATTTTAATTGCTTAGTTTTCCCTAGTCCTCAACATCAAAGTATTTTATTTCAACCAATAACCAGATAATTAGCTAATACTGGAGTTATAAAGTACCACTGGTATTGTTATTATTAATATTTGAGGAATTCTATGGAATTTTTAGGAATATTTGTCAGTTACTTTTCTGTTACCTCTACAGAAAATAAAGTTAATTCAATAATAATCCTACAAACCAGAGGTTTACTCTTAACATTCTAGTATGTTCTTATATTTTTCTTACATGTCATTTTTATTGTTTTACATAATTAGCATCCTATAATTTCATATCATGTTTCCTAACCTAATATTATAAGCATTTCCTATCTACTTAATTATATTTCAACTACATTATTTGTAATAGTTACATCTTATTCCATCTTACATTATAATTTATTTCAGCATTCCACTACTGTTAAACACTTTAGCCATTTATAATTTTTCATTACTAGAAACAATACAGACTTCCCTGGTCAAAATATTAAAATGTGCACTAATATGTAACAAAAAAATCAAAACAAAAAACTATTTTAATATATAACCAAGTGTATAAGATAGGGAAATTCCTAGGTGCCAGAATCAAAGAGAAAACTAAAAGCCATAGGACAAAGAGGACAAAACCACTCACCGGGGTATGAGAATCAGACATAGGCCACAGGGGCTAGAGGCTGGAATTTTAACATGTCAGAAGATAGGAAAAGAGAAGTCATACCCACAAGAGTCAGAACTAAACTGTGCATAAAACCAGGAGCCCTAAAAGGCTGTACTTTCTATACTACAAGTTCTGTTTGCCAGCCTCAGAAAGCTACAAGGAAGCTGGCCGTGCATGTAGATTAAAGTTGAAAAAGAGTCACGTTCAGGAAAGCAGAACACCAAAGATGTGCCACTCAAGGGGATGAGGGTCATAGTCTCTGGGTATGGAAATCTCAACATGAGAAATAATTAGACTAGTTTGTCCAAACCTGTAAAACTCATAAATTCTTAGAAGAGACAAATAGAAAATCATTCCAGAGGACTGACCCCACAGGCACAATTCCACAACCCAGGACACTGGGACTTCTGTGTAAACAACCCCTACTGAAGATCTGCGGACAGTAAAAATTATAAGCCCTACACAGAAATGAGCTACACTGAAGCAGAGTGGGTAGATGCAACTAATGGGATCATTTGAACTCTAAGCATGGAAGATAATAGAGCAGTCCAAAAGAAACTTACAAATAAATACGAAAGTAAGTTTCAAATGATCAAAGAAACAGAGAAAACAATAGAAACTCTGTCAAGAACAGAAGATCGTGCATTCTGATTGGCCTGCCTGCCTTGCCTATTGGTCTCCCAGTGCCCCCACACTCTTTCCTAAGAATCACTTCTTCAAAATAAACTATCTGCACACACATGAACATGGGTATATGTGCACGCACACACACACAATTTTTTAAGAGACTTAAAAAAGATTCTAGGAATAAAAATATATTATCAATGTAATTTAAAAAAAAACTTTAATGTTTCAGTTCAAAAGTCATTAAGTGCTGCTGAGTAAGATGGGTGTCTGTGTAAGGTCACTGAGTGGGGTGTACAGCTGCAATGAGAAAAAAATAAAATGTACTGGAAATGAAGGTACCAGTGAAACTCATAATGTCAATATAGACAGTTTGGGAAGTAAATATAGAAGTATGTATTTATATTTATGTATATGGAGATAGAGAGAGGGACAGAGGGAGAGAGAATGTGAGAGAACTTGGGAATAATGGCAATGATTACACTTAACGCTCAGATCTTAGTTTCTACATAACCATTCTCCACTGAAAGGAAACAGGGTTCCTTAGAAAAATGGCTGCTTCCAGAGTGGGGCAAAGAAAGTATAAGGTGAGCCTAGAACAAATATCAAAGATACAAACACCAGTGTAAAGAAACTCCTAGCCAAATTTTGGACAATTTGAGCATCAAAATAAGTAATTATTGCAGGGGATTATAATCCATTGCATAAAAGAATTCATGAGTCCATGCTGATATAAATAAGAGAATACCTAAATGTGAAAAAAAAGAAAACTTTTCCCTACAGACTTCCAGTTAATAAATGGAGATAAAATAAATCAGCAAATCATAGTTTCACAACCATCAGAGTAATAATTAATTCAGCTAAGAGGGCGCCTGTGTGGCTCAGTCAGTTAAGCATCTGCCTTTGGCTCAGGTCATGATCCCAGGGTCCTGGGATTGAGTCCTGCATTGGGCTCCCTGCTCAGCAGGGGGCCTGCTTCTCCCTCTCCCTCTGCCTGCCGCTCTGCCTACTTGTGCTCTCTATCTCTCTGTCAAATAAATAAATAAATAAATCTTTAAAATAAAATAAAATAATTCAGCCAAGAAACATCAATGGATAAAGCTACTTGGTAAAAGTTTAATGAACAATGGTATATTTATATAGCTTCAAACTATTTCTCCACAAAATCCTTATTAATTACAAAGAGATAAAGGGTACCTTTACAGTGGAAAATCCTGATAGATATTACCTTAATCATGATATGATCATCAATAATGGGACAAATCAAAATCATGTGCCACCTGATAGAATGCAATGAGAAGAATATGGTATGACTTCTGTGATATCCCTATCAAAATATATAATGTGAGTCTAGCCATGATAAAAACTGAAGGACATTACACAAAATAACTGGGCTATAATCTTCAAAAGTTTCAACATGAAAGTCAAGGAAGACTGAGGAACTGTTCCAGACTCAAGAAAAAGAGATCTGAAAACCATATGCAGTGCATGATTCCATGCTCCACTCTTTGCTACAAAGGGCATTACTGAGATAACTGGAAAAACTGGAATCGAGTCTGATTAGATGGTAGTTATGTATCTATGTTAATTTCCTGATTTTGATGGTTGCTTGTGGTTATGGAGTAGAATTTCTTTGTTTGCAAGAATTACACACTGAAATAATTGTAAGTGATAGGGCATCACTTACTCTTAAATGTGTCACAAAAAAAAAAGTTCTTTATCTTATTCTTACAAGTTTTCTCTAGGTTGAAATTATTTCTTATTTAAAAAAATTGAAATGTTAGGGGCACCTGGGTGGCATAGTCAGTTAAGCATCTGACTCTTGGTTTCGGCTCATGTCGTGATCTCTGGGTCCTGAGATCAAGCCCTACATCAGGTTCTCCACTCAGCGTGGAGTCCACTTGGGATTCTCTCTCCCCCTCTCTGCTCCTCCCTCCCACACTTGCTCTCTCTCCCAAATAAATAAACCTTTTTAAAAAAATGAAATGTTAACATATATTGCATTATTTGTTTCACAGGTACAGATCTGAGATTCAACAGTCTTGCACAATTCACAGCGCTTACCAGAGCACATACCCTCCCCAGTGTCTATCACTCAGTCACCCCATCCCTCCCACCCCACCCCCCACTCCAGCAACCCTCAGTTTGTTTCCTGAGATTAAGAATTCCTCATATCAGTGAGGTCATATGATACATGTCTTTCTCTGTTTGACTTATTTCGCTCAACATAATACCCTCCAGTTCCATCCACGTCGTTGCAAATGGCAAGATCTTATTCCTTCAGATGGCTGCATAATATTCCATTGTATATATATACCACACCTTCTTTATCCATTCATCTGTCGATGGACATCTTGGCTCTTTCCACAGTTTGGCTATTGTGGACATTGCTGCTATAAACATCGGGGTGCACGTACCCTTTCAGATCCCTACTTTTGTATCTTTGGGGTAAATACCCGGTAGTGCAATTGCTGGATCGTATGGTAGCTCTATTTTCAACTTTTTGAGGAACCTCCATACTGTTTTCCAGAGTGGCTGCACCAACTTGCATTCCCACCGACAGTGTAGGAGGGTTCCCCTTTCTCCGCATCCCCGCCAACATCTGTCATTTCCTGACTTGTTAATTTTAGCCATTCTGACTGGTGTGAGATGGTATCTCATTGAGGTTTTGATTTGGATTTCCCTGATGCCAAGCGATGTTGAGCACTTTTTCATGTGTCTGTTGGCCATTTGGATGTCTTCTTTGGAAAAATGTCTGTTCATGTCTTCTGCCCATTTCTTGATTGGATTCTTTGTTCTTTGGGTGTTGAGTTTGATAGCAGGAGGGGAAGAATGAAGGGGGGGAAATCGGAGGGGTAGACGAACCATGAGAGACTATGGACTCTGAAAAACAAACTGAGGGTTCTAGAGGGGAGGGGGCTGGGGGGATGGGTTAGCCTGGTGATGGGTATTAAAGAGGGCATGTTCTGCATGGAGCACTGGGTGTTATGCACAAACAATGAATCATGGAACACTACATCCAAAACTAATGATGTAATGTATGGGGATTAACATAATAAAAAAATGAAATGTTAAACAGTAGAACAGGCACAACTAATAGTGAATTAATCATTTGGAACCTAGAACAGAAATTATTTTAAAACAAGGGGACTAAAATATAGGACAAAACAAAGAAAATGGGGGGCAGATTTCAGAGTTAAGGATTTGATATTGGCTCAGAGGAGGATGGATGTGTTGTTTAGAATTTAAAAGGCACATAAATATTGAAAGGTAACAAAGTAGAAAAAGAATAAAAAACTTTCAAATTAGTAGAGGAAAAAGTGAAGAGTAACAAAAACATGATCAATCTTATAGAAAGCTGGATAAAGAATAAAGCCATAAAAACTGAATAAGTTTTATTTTTTATTTAAAAAATAAAAGTTAGCAACACCATCATAAACATCCTTAGATATAAAATACTATATATGTGTGTGTGTATGTATGTATATAAAATCATGTCCTTAAATCCTTAGAAATGGAATAACTGCTAAAATTTATGTAGACAGTTTCATTATAGACATAATAACTTTTGATTCATGAACAAGTAAACTAAGGTTTTACTTTACAAATTGTTTTTTTTAATTTTTAACTGCATATCTCTTAAACTCCACTTTACCATGCTCCACCCTACTGATGATGCGCCAGCCACACTATTCGACCAGCTCCCACAACATGCCCACCTTTTTCTTGTCTAAGGCCTTTGCATATGCTGTTCCCTCTGTCTACACTGGTGTCCCACTTTTCCCCACACCCCAATATAAACATGCTCCCTTTGGCCTTCCCACAATCACCACCTTCCCAGAGGAGTCCTCTCTTAATTCTTCTTTAGGTAGCCTCTCTTGGAAGATCACCTCCCAGATGGTCAGCTACACTCTGCAGAAAACTTTCCACAACTTTCTCTCCTAAAACTGAGGAATGTAGTGTTACCTTCTTATGTTAATTTTTACAGCAAAGTCCCTCTCTTTTGACACACTATATTTAACTTTTTTCTTTCATAAATCCATTTGCTAAGTGCTAATAAAACATGTAATAAAGGTAAATGACCTCTGTATTAATCTTAAGTACTGCCCTCTGTAATATGATTTTTAAAACTATATTCTCAAATTACATAAACCCTGTGAGACTGATTGTCAATGTCTTTCATACATAAGAAAGCCTCATTGTGACTGCCATATAACTTATGCAAAATATGTTTTCTTCTCCTTAAAAAAAACACCTTGTTATAAAGGGACTTTTGTGAAATTAGTGCAGGTGAAAAAAGCCACACTAACAGTCTTTGTGACCTGACCATAAACCAAGGAGAAACACTTTCTTATAGCACTAATATACCTCACAGGAACTTCAGAATGTCCACAGTTTTCCTGTTAACAATCAGCTAATACTAGGGAAAGCTTTTGTCATTCATATTTTTGCCATTTCCAGTTGGAAATGACCTCTTCCGCAAAGCAACTGGCTTTAAGGGTCTGGTGATGGCTGCCAGGCATGAGCCGATGAATTATTAACATTACCAGACGTGAGTGTAGCACTTTGGATTTTCAGGGTGTTTTACAATCCCTTTTCTTAGTCATACCTCCTAAACTTGTGAAAGAGGCAGCTTCTGTCATTTTTGCTTTGCAATTTGGATGCTGATCCATGGAAAGGTTAAATAGCGTTTCCAGGGTCACCACAAGATTTCCTGACAGAGCCTACTTAAGCATGCAGTGCCTCTGACACCAGGCTCTGGGGAGAAGGCAACAGATGAGGTGAGGAGAAGCCCTGCACCCACGAGAATGCAACACCAGAAGCACATCGCTGGGGACATCCCTTCTCATAAACCGCTAAAGACAACTATACCATAAAATGGCCAGTTATGTCCCATTCGTGATAATATTAAATAACATCCTCAAGATTCCTGAGGAACAGCAAAACTATAAACTGAAATAGAATGGGAGAGGGGATGAAAGGAAGTAAACTGACTTTTTTAAGTGTGTGCAAGATATACTACTTATTTTCTATTTATACCATGTTGGTGCTAACGTGTGTAGTTTATATTTACAAACACTAATGTAGACCTGATATATGTGCTTGGAAGCTTACTGAGCCACCCAGGCACCCCTAACGGCTAGTTCGTATAGAAAACAAAGTAAAAGCATACAAATCAAATCTCTAGTCTTTACTCTGTTTATCCCAGACACTAACTTCTTTCCATTGCACTGTGGTTCATGAATACATTTGATCATAAGAACTTAGCAGCTCTGAGGAGTTAATGCTGCTTAACCTAGAGTAGAACGGATGTCAAGGCAGGGCCTAGGACTACTGAACAGACTTGGACCTTCAAGAAATTCCTTTCAGTGACACCGTCCTCTAAGTATAGTCCAAGCATGGCCCTTTCACTCCTGCCTTCAGCAGCAAGCCACAGACTTTTCACAGGGGGATTTGGGAGTTTGGTTTGTTTTCCCTTAGCCCTCTGACCATGACTTTCTTAGCATGTGAACAAGTTCACTGTCTCTCTGCTAAGTTCCCCAATTGGTCCCCACAGAACAGACTTGGCACCCAAGGCAACACAGTTAGGCAGACCACAAAGTCTCCAGAATAAGGAAATATTGGAAGCAGATAATATATTCAGCTGAGCATTCTTCCTGGCAGTGTGAACGAGAGCCTGATTTGGATCGTAAAACTTAGTGGCAACAAAAAATGAGCACTGGCCTGGAAAATCCACTTCCTCTCAGGCAAGACAAGGTAGGTAATATGAAAATAAGTTTTATGTATTTGCTGAATCTATCTGCATTTAATAAGAGCGGGGGAGGGGGGATCACACTCCCAAATAGGCCACTTTCATGGAGCCATTCAGCTCTGCATCCCTTGTGTGTAATCCAAAGCTCTTTGCATCTCTGACTGCTTCCCAGTACCTGAGGGTCAAGTATCCCACTGACAGCTTGGAAATAGAAGCCAAAAAGATTTGGAGCTGGTGTGGGTGACTGTCGAGCACAGATGGCCGGTTATCAATGTAATCTGTGTATCTGGGAGGCAAGTGCTGTAAGGAGGCAGCTGCTAAACCAAATGAATCAAGCCATAGTTTTTAAGAAGAGAGAGAATGTGGATTGGAAAAGGACAGAAGTTATAGATGCATGCAACTGTATAGGGCTATGATCTATGGTTAAAAATCAGGATTTTATGGACTAATTGATTAAGGGTTTCTCAAAATGCAACCCTATCCTATGGAGGGTCAGAGCAATAATCTATTTCCGGGTGGCGGGGGGGAGGAATGTTGTGGGGAGTAATTATGCAAATTCAGCTTTAACTCTCTAGGCCCATTGTTTTCCTGGTATGCCGGAATGTGTTATATTACTATTGATGCTCTGTGCTTTGGGATAAGATAGCAGGTCCAGGTTTTAAAAAAGGTATTGACCTGCCATTTTCCTATGGAGGGGGAGCAGGAAATGCTTTTACTCCATTTATTGATCACTTAGTTCTGTGGCTTAATCTGTACAGCTGGGTAAATTCTGAATTTTCAATCTATGGTGTAACCCATAATGTTAGTGGAAAATGAGCCAACATTACTTTGTTCTGGCTATGTGAGCAGCACTGAACTCTAATTGTGTTGCTCTATCTAAGCCCCAGAATGGAAACTGCCAAGATCAATTCATTTTGATAAATCAACTGTTTCTGATGGCCATCTACACTGAACTACAGCTGCTGTGTTGTTGTTTTTTTTTCTAACAAAATGATTATGAAGCAAGTGTGTTCCAATTATTTTTCACATTGTTTTACTGAACTAATGAATTGCTCTGGGAAGCCTGTTATGAAGATTTTTGATCAATCATTGCATACAAACTGGTTAAAAGAAAATACATCATAATTAGGCTAACAAATCTGCTGTGATGCTCCCTCTCCTGATGAATGAATTCCTTGGAGATGGGGGAGGGGAGGCACAGAGGGGTATTTTGTATTTTTCTAGTTACTGATTTTCAGACTTTATAATATGATGAATTAGCCAACACTGGCTCACAATTGCTCTTTGTCCAGAGTTTAATGAAGAAAAAAAATACCTTTTGGTTCCTTTAAAAGAAAATCTTCTCCTAGATGTATGAGAGGAATAAGCATATGGTCTCCAGCAATACTACTGAGAACATTCACGTAGATCAAAATGAGGAAATGCATTTCAGCTGTCACTACCATGTCATTACAGCCCCTCTTCAACTGCATTTATGTTGCCAACAAGAATCCTCACCAGATCAAAATGATTGGAATCAGGCCCAAGACAGCTGTGGCCTAGATAAAGAAAACCAAATGATTTTCAGTCTCCTAGATACCAAGAAACAAGATATGTCATCGATGGCCAGTTAGTGATCTCATTCTATACTTCAGTACTGCTCATCTGAGTGTGACACTTTCAGTACAGTCCTTGGACTATCATTGTTGGTTAAAGAGAAAAGAGTCCATTTTCTCTGAAGCTTTTTACTGCAAAGTTGGGGACTTGGACACCAAGTGACACAGAGAAAAATTCAGGAGCCCATAAAAAAAACAACAATCCAATCAACTATAATTCATTATCAACTACAATTTCATTATTCAAAAATTGAGGGGGCACTGTCTGCAAACATATTATAGACTAGAGACAACCAAATGACATCTGAAGTGTGACTATGGATTTCTTAAAATTTGACCTTACATATTACATAAAAAGAGGGAAAAGAACTACATGAAGAGAAAGTCACCAGTCAAACCTCTCACAAAAAGCTTTGAGCAATAATAAGAAGTTACCCCCTTTTATAGCTTCCTACATTTAAAGACACCGTTAGCATTATGCTCTATGAGATACACAGATTACATTAATTGGCCGTCTGTGCTCAACAGTCACCCACACCAGCACCATGTATGATATAATTTGAACAAGTGAGATGTCTTTGGAGCCCCAGAGCATTAAGAGTGAAATCCCTAGTGACTTAAATCAGTGCTCCCCAACCTTTCTCATATCCTAGTATACATAAAGTTAATGTTTGCACAGGCAAGGCTGTTTGAGGCCCTGCCATGCTGGAGACTGAGAGAATAAATATCTCAGGCATACTGCAAACTATTCATGTGGGAAGCTCTGCTGTCCAGCAGAGGTTCTTAAACTTTTTTGTGCCACAGACCCCTTTAGCATCTAGTGCTGCCTATAGAAACTTTCTCAGAATAATATTTTTTAAGTACATAAAATAAAATTCATAGCATTGAATAGGAAATTGATTATATTGAAATAGTTATAAAATATTTAAAACCAAAAGTATGATATAGTATATGTGCTTTTCTATTAAAGCATTAAAAAAGAAGATCTAGTGGCAAGTCTAGTAACAACCATAATTTCAAAGTAATTAAGAGTGTAAGTAATATTTCAAGGTATCTATAATAATTCCATTGTGATATGAAAATATTTGTTATTTCTATTAAAGACAAAGCCATCGATGTTGCTAATACTACAGTGATTTGTGGCTTATATTCACAGTTGAGGGAAATGCCAAATTTCTTTTAGAAGTGAGAGAAAATGAGGATGTAATTTTTTCAAATCCCAACTCATGGACCCCTTGAATTTTCTCTGTGGATCCCAGGTTGAGAATCCTGCCTTAGAAGAAGAAAGCTATAGAAGAGTCTTCTCTGTTTCTGTCTATTCCTCCCTTTCCCCAGACTTGTCCTGAATCTCTTATTCCCCTTCTCTGTCCCCTTTTCCTGCAGTTTCTATTTCTTCTCTGTATTTGTCTTTCCTTACTTCCTCCTCCCATTCTCTTCCCTCACTTCATTTTCTTTTCTCATTTTCCATAATCTACTTCTCAGTACACTCAGCACATGATCATCAGGAGCAGGCCCTTGAACTGGTCTGTTCATGGCGAATAGATGAAGTTTGGGCAAAAAGGGAAATACACCCTGACATGTAGCCAAAGTATGAGATGGATGTAGCTTGCTCCAGGCCAGGCCTCTTCATCATAAGCAAAAGAAAGAAAGCAGCTTCCACGGCTCAGAAAGAAAATGGGCAATTATCTGCTCATTTTAGTCAATATATAATCAGTAAAGTTATCCAAACTCTAAAGTAGAATAATTACAGGTATAATTTTAAATATCAAATTCTTCCTATAGAAATTAAGGTTTCATTAGTTAATCCCATATCATAATCAAAATTAATACTAGCAAAAATAAAAATACTTCTGGACAGTCAAAAAGACTCTCAGGAACTTCAAACACTTAAAATTATTATCCACATACCTCAAATACACAACCATATTACTGGCACTCAGAAATGTAATCATACTTCACATACACAATTACCACCTCCTCCTCAAATAATATTCTAGAAATATCTTATATGCTTATTCTCTTAGAGGCCACTGAATTTTCTGGTCGGTGTTCTGGACCACTGCTGAGTAATCCAGAAAACCATTAAGTCCCCCAATAAGTAGTTAAAGAAAAATACCGAATAAATATGGAAACAATAGGAAAACAAGAGGCTCATGAATGAAATTTATTTTTAAATTGTACTGAATAGATTAGACTTACCAATGAGGCAAGGGAATTCATTAAATGTGAAATATTTCATTTCAATAAAGCATGTGTAACAACATTTCATGTAATTTTGTGTAAGAGCATCTGAACTAATCTTGCAACAAAAAAACTCAGCCACCTGGGCAGAAAACTGAAAAAAATAACAATAATTTATAAGAATGCCAATTGGGGAAAAGAACTTAATACCATGCCATTTAGCCAAAGAAAATGAGAACTATTCCAATTACTTCAATGCTCTGACATGAAGCTTTTTGCATTATTTTGTTCATAATTTCTCATGAAGAAGAGCCAATCAGTAGGGAGGTAGAAGCATCTGTGTCAAAGTCACACCTAAATCTGCACACTTTTTTCTCATATGACTCACCCCTTTCCAGACTACGTAAGTCTCCCTGCTTGTTGTTTCAAGTACAAATAAACATGGTGTCTCTGATTCAAATCTTGGCTCCTCAGTTGTGTGACCTTAAGCAGTTACTTTTTCCTAAGTCCCAGTTTCTTCAAATATAATATAGGAGTTGAAATTCAAGGGGCAATTATGAAAATCAATATAAACAGTCCACATTGAGTTGTTAGTTCTGCACCTGGTACAGAGTAAGTTCTCAATAAATAATACAGTGATAGTCTTTAGCTGACCCACTCAACTGAGCAGATAATATTTTCAAACTATGAAAAGGAAGCAGAACTGAATTTGGTTTAATGTGGCATGCCTTTTACCTGTATAGAAATCTATTCTGTTCCCCTTGTATTTGGTGAAATATATACCAATGGTGTGCCAATCCTGTGCCATTTTTCACACATCAAAGTTGGTAGAAGTATGATTTTAACTTCAAGTGTAAGCACCTCTTATTGTGCCTAGGACTGTATCACCTGCCTTGATACAACATAAAAAAAATCACATCGGGGCGCCTGGGTGGCTCAGATGGTTAAGTGTCTGCCTTCGGCTCAGGTCATGATCTCCAGGTCCTGGGATTGAGCCCCGCATCAGGCTCCCAACTCAGCGGGGAGTCTGCTTCTCCCTCTCCCTCTGCCTCTCCCCCTGCTTGTGCTCTCTCGGTCTCTCTCTCTCTTAAATGAATAAATAAAATCTTAAAAAAAAAAAAAAATCACATCCACCTGGAGAGAGAACAGCTATTCCATTGTTTCTGTTAGAATAAATTAGATTTTGTAAAGAGGGCACATATTGAATGGAGCACTGGGTGTTATACGCAAGCAATGAATCATGGAACACTACATCAAAAACTAATGATGTCATGTATGGTGATTAACATAACATAATAAAAAAAGAATAAATTAAATTTTGTGATTTCTGTATTTGAAATACAAAGTATATTGGCTTAGCCTGAGGATTTCCAAACTAATAATTTTTTAAAGTAATAGTAATCTTTAAAACTAGGAAAATGATTAAAATTCCATCTCCTTTATTCAGCCCATTCAAACATAATATCTATAAAGGCTTTGTGTTGTGGTAATAATCCCTTACTATTTCCTCTCTCTCCTTGGTCTTTTCATTTATTCATTTCCCATTAATCGTAAAATTGAAATAAAAAGAGAATGAATTTTTTAAAGTCACTTTCCATTCTGGAGCTTTGTTAATTTCTTCTAAGTGCACTTTAGTGCTGTTTAATTTGTATCTAGGGGTAGTGCACTATTACTGCACTATTTGCTTATTCCTCTAGATAGAAGCAATTAGTTGGGCTAGCCAAATCCTCCACCTGGCCACCATCAGCATATGCATAGCACCAGGAGAAAACAGGAGGCTGAGTGTTCCTTAGGGCCTGTTTCCTTTGGTATTCAAAACCCCCACTTCCTCCAGTGGGCCTGCAGTTGTGGAGGTGTATTTATGCAACTCAGATCTCTCTGATCCTAATCCCGGCAGATGATGAACATAGCTGTATTTTTATTCTAATATTTCAGTACCAAATGCAGTTTTTTCTATTTAAAAGCTAAACTGACAAATAATGAAATCTTTAAAATGCACTTACTAATTTGGCATTGGTTGATATTTCTGATGTGTGTGTGTGTGTGTGTGTGTGCGGGGGTGGGTGGTGAGTGTTGTTAACACCACCCAAGCAATTTTCTGTGACACCAGCTGGGTGTCCTACAATTTAACTCAATTCTGACACTACCTGGAGATAGCATCAGATCCCAATATGGTTCTAAGGCTAATGGCTAGGTTAAGGGGTCAGTCCCACAAGACTGCCCCACACCAATTCTAAGTCCACGTTGTCACTTGCACTTTTGGCCAACTGGCTATAGACCAGAGTTCCCATAGCCCCCCTCCTTGGGTTCCATTAATTTGCTAGAGTGGCTCACAGAACTCAGAGAAACAGTATACATATTCAAATACCGGTTTGTTATAAAAGGATGTAACTCAGGAACAGCCAGAAGGAAGAGATGCATAGGGCCAGGTAAGTGAGAAGGGGGTCAGAGCTTCCATGCTCTCTGAGCATGCCATTCTCCCTGAATCTCCACACATACATCAACCCAGAAGTTCTCCAAACCGTAACCTTTTGGGCTTTTATGAAGGTTTCACTACATAGGCATAACTGATTAAATCATTGGCCACTGGACATTGATTCAACCTCTACCCCCTACCCCCTCCAAGGAGGTCAGAGAGGTGGGACTGAAAGTTCCAACCCCCTAGTCAAGGCCCTGGCAACCCATCCCCATCCTTAGGTGCATTCCAAAAGTCACCTCATTAGTCAAAACTCAGATGTGGTTGAAAGGGGCTTGTTTTGGGTATCAAGACATCTTTATCACTCTCATCACTAGGAAATTCCAAGGGTAACTCAGATGTGGTTGAAAGGGGCTTGTTTTGAGTATCAAGACATCTTTATCACTCTTAGCATTTAGCAAATTCCAAGGGTTTAGGAGTTCTGTGCCAGGAACAGGGACAAAGATCAAATATATATTTCTTATTATAAATCACAGAATTACAATATGGATCAATGTTTGTTAATATTATATAAGAAAAGTCTAGGAAAAAACAGGAGTGATCTTGGTGTGGCTCCACCAGGATTATGTATGTCCACACTTTGGAAAATATAGATATTGTACTATGGTAAGATTTATCTTTGTAAGGTGACTGGACAACTCCATACCCCTTTAAATTAGAATTTGGTAAGTCTGAAGTGTAACTTGATATATACCTATGTTGAAAATGGCTTTTCTCTTAGATAATAGCATCATTAGTTTCTAGGCTTTCTTCTCAACACTTAGACTAGCATTTTCTCTAATTTATAAGAAATTTCACTCCATAGTTGTCACCTGATGAGTGCTTGTTGTGATTCAGCAAAGTCTAAATTTTAAAATTAAATTATGCTTCATCTGGGAATCTGGTACCCAAGTGAGTAGCCATTTTTAACTCAAGATCTATTGTGTCATATTCAACTGAAGCAAACACTAAACATCTTGTACAGTATCAATAGTGTGAGAAAATGTGCAAGAATTTTAAATATGTAGGACACAGCACAATATTTTTTATTCTGTATGAAGTGTTTGTAATTAACCTCATATTTTTATTTTTGAGCAATATTTATATGTTTCTCCTTAGGTTTCAACAAGAGATATAGAGTTCAAAAGAGCTCATCTTGGAGGTGTTGGAACTTTCGCCCTAGAGAACGATTCTTCTTATTCTCAGTCATGTTTTTCCTGGTCTTAGAAGCTGCTAAATACCAAAGCCACAGGTTCTTCAGGAAAAATGCCCACCAAGTTATTCCACCAAAGAGGCAAAGGGAAGCCCCAAAGATCTTTAAATCAAGTAACCAAAAGTTACAAATTTCTTCTCCTAAGGCAAATTAAGTTTCTTTAAATTAGTTGGGAAAATCATCTGCCAAACAGCTTCTTTCTTTGTTCACATTTGTCATCTAGGTACCTAGTTTGGTGCCTTGCACATGGAAGAGGCTACATAAATATCTTTGGAAGTAATAAAAGGCTAGTTTAGTAATGGATGAGTGAATACCATATTCTGAATTTTAATCGATTGCTAGCAATTTATAGCAGAAATGTCCTGAGAAGTGTTGTTGTTAATGTTATTTTAACATTCGTCATCAAAGCATTTTCCCTATTCATGCTGTCAAAAATGTGCAAATGTAGAATTAGGCTCCACATTGCTCTGCAGTGTAAGAGGTCACAAAACAGAGCAAATCAAGATGGGGAAAACTTTCCAATCTCTTAACTTCCCTGGTAAATTAATAAACTATCCTGCATGTTTTTCTGGATTTAGAAAGGTTTTAAAACAAATTACTTTTTCCTCTTGGTCCCTTTAAGAATCAATCTAAATCCCAGTTTTCAAATGTGAAATGCCCTTCAACCATAAAAGGACAAAAAGGGAGGGAATGAAATGATACACTCAAGGACACAGTTTTAAAGAATTAGATTGCTACATCACCTCACAGCAGACAGTCTGGAAATGACAATTGCTAGGCTTTTTGATGGTATTAGCAGAGTAGTAAATATAATGTATATGTCATTTTTATTCCAGACAGGAAGACTGGAGGTAGTTACCAGTGAATGACAGTAAATTGTACCAGATGCCAAGTAAATTTTAACAGCCTTTTAGCTGCACTTCTCATATTCACACACTCATTAGTATTTTAATTTTTAGGTGTATAACTCAAAGTCTCAAAACAACCCCATGTAAAAAGAAAATTTCAAAGATGTCTATAGAACAACATCTTGCTCTTGAGACAAAAATCCATAGTTTGATCAAGAAATTATTCTCTCTCTACCCAAGAGAAATGAAAACAAATATCACACAAAGATTTAAATGTGCATGTTCTTAGTAGCATTGCTCATAATAATAACAAAAAGTAGAAGCAATCCAACTGCCCATGAACTAGTGAATGGATAAACAAAATGTGGCCCATCCAGACAATGAAATATTATTCAGCAAAAAAAAGTTATGAACTACTGATAGATGCTACAATATAGATGAACCTCAAAAACATTATGCTAGATGAAAGAAGCCAGGGGCAAAAGACCCATTTTCTATTATTCTACTTATTTGAAAAACCCAGAAAATAAAAACCTAAGAGATAGAAAGTGGATCAGTGATTACCTGGAACTTGAGGGTGAGAGCAGGGATTGCCTTCAAAGGGGCCTGAGAGATCTATCTAGGGTAATAGAAAGGTTCTAAAATTGAATTTTGGTGATAGCTACCCAACTTTGTAAATTTACTTCTTCATCAATTCTTAGTTTACATGACCTCTCAGTAGTTTGGGCCTTAGGGTTGATGCTATAATGCATTGAGATTTGGGGGGATGTTGAGATGGGTGAATGTATTTTGCACCTTCACTTCTCCAAAGACCCCATCACTTCCAACTACTTACTGCACATTTCCATTTGGATAACACACTGGCAGTTTACATTCATATACTGTATTTCATCAAATCAAAATCACCATCATTTATAAAATAAATCATTATTTTATATACAGTGAGAAAAAAGTCACCAACTCAATTATGACATGGTATTCATTTTAAGAACCACAGCTAATTGAGACATATTAAAACTGGGGGGAGGGGGGGAAGGGGTTTGCAGGGAACATTGTGCTCTGAGTTCAGTGACTTCCAGTAAGGAGGTCAAAGTATTTCAAGCAGCTGCCAGAGCATGAACAGAGGCACGGATGTTTAAAAATGCTGGGTCTGTTTAGACGACTATGGCATCTGGAATGACCAAAGGCAACTTGAAACAGATCTATTATCAAAAAGATCTAAACACTTAAGCAGGCTTTCAACAACTATCCATAATCTCCTACCTCTGAAACGTATGTCAGCATCCACATTCAAACACTCACTAAAGCACAGTCTCATTTCAAATGAAAATGTACCATTCACTTCAGTCTTGAAACTACCCTCTTTTAAAATCACCTAGTGAGCAGTTACACATTTTTAAGAATTCTGTAACTCAAGGGCGCCTGGGTGGCTCAGTTGGTTAAGCAACTGCCTTCGGCTCAGGTCATGATCCTGGAGTCCCTGGATCGAGTCCCGCATCGGGCTCTCTGCTCAGCGGGGAGTCTGCTTCTCCCTCTGACCCTCCCCCCTCTCATGTACTCTCTCTCATTCTCACTCTCTCAATTGAATAAATAAATCTTTAAAAAAAAATTTTTTTTTAAAAAAAGAATTCTGGGGCGCCTGGGTGGCTCAGTTGGTTGAGCAACTGCTTTCGGCTCAGGTCATGATACTGGAGTCCCTGGATCGAGTCCCGCATCGGGCTCCCTGCTCGGCTGGGAGTCTGCTTCTCCCTCTGACCCTCCCCCCTCTCATGTGCTCTCTCTCTCTCATTCTCTCTGTCTCAAATAAATAAATAAAAATCTTTAAAAAAAAAAAAAAGAATTCTGTAACTCAGAAATAAGCAAATTACATTAGTTCTTTAAAATTCTAAATAGTTTTCTTTTAAAAATATGTGTTAAGAATGAAAGAAAAAAAAGCACATAAACAAGGAAGAATGTCTAGTGTTTGCACAGATTTTAACTAACAGTATTAAGCAGGCCAAAGTCCAGAATGTTCTACAATCAATGGGAAAATGTCAAGGACAACAAAAATCATTTACTTGGATCATAAAGTGACAAGAACTAGCAAGAAATGGGTCCATCTTCTTCACTTCACTTTTGGGAGATAGTATCATAACTAAACAAAAGAAAGGAAGTAGACATAAGTACACAGGTCCTAGTTGCTCCTGTCCCAGCTCGTCTTCACCTAGAAAGGGTAGAAGGAATCCAGCCCAAGAAAGATAATGAATAGTAAGAAGTATCCAATCTATTTACTATGGTCACAGCCTCTAGGCTCAGCGGGACTGTGCAAGGAATTCAATTTCCCTGAGGGACTGGAAGCACTTGGAGATCTTCAGAAGGAATGAATGCATGGAACGTTAAAGAAATCAAAAAACTCTATTCAAGAAAAGCCTCCCACTCAGTAACTGCTGCCTTCTTTGTAGGCAACTTGTCACATCTGAGCTTCCACTCTTCAAGCCATGCTTAAGGATTTCTTTTGCCCTGGGTTGTTCCATTTCATCTCACAAAACCACAGCCACCTACGAGGCTGCCTACCTCTCTCTCTCGCTCTGTTCTGCACAGTTCCAAATAACATATTGGAGCAAGCATAATTTTCCTGCTAGCATGTAAGTACCTCACTGTTGCTGATACTGTCTTGTGATTTAATGCTTTAATAGGTTTTTATTATGCTGATGGAGCCATCAAATAGCCACGACCAATGTCTAATCTAAACATACTACACATATAACTGTTTCCTGATTTGTCTCTCCACCTGTCTCCAATCTTACTAAACTTCAAGGAAGCCTTAGCAGGACTTGGAAGCAAGCTAATCCTATCAGTGGGCCAGTGGTTCTCAACAGGAGAAACTTAGCCCTGAGGAGACATTAGGCAATGTCTAAAGACATTTTTGGTTGCCACAACTTAGAGGGAGTAAGGGAGATTACTGCTGGCATCTAATCGGTACTCTCAGGAAATAGTACTGAACATCCTACAATGCACAGGACAGCCTGCAAACAGAATTATCCAGCCCAAAATGTCAGCAGTGATAAGACTGAGAAAACCTGCAGTAGTCTAACAAAATGTTACTAATTCCATGACTATAAAGTCATTCCCATTTGACATGTATTCTTGGTGTATAGAGTTACAGTACCTGCCTTCAAAGATTAAACAATAAAATGAGCCAGAATACAAACCTGTTCTGCATACCTGCCATGCATACATTTAAACCATGTTCAGAGATCACCAGCCATCAGATAAAATAATGCATGTTAAAAACATTGCTGACTTTTTTAATATTATTCCCAAAATACATGTAAGCTATTAAGATGAATAAATCATTAACAAATCATTTAATAAGTTTATGAAAAAGGAATAACTAATGGTTTCTATGCATAATTTTCATTTATGAATCTGTCTCCAGATTGTTTGTTGGCCCCATTTAAGCTTTATCAGCATTAAACATGATATCCCCTCACCATAACCAGGAAGAATATACGGAGTCTCTCATATCAGGAGATCTGAGCCACATGCCTGACCTTACATGGCTGGAGTATATATTCTGGATCTGCCTAATGCCCATCATGATGCTCCCTCGCTGTGGTACTGATTTATGTGAACATTTTGTTTGTTGGATAACATGCTAAGGAGAAACATGAGCAGATACATGGTTTAAAAAAAACATGTATAAGTGAGAGAGTGAAAAAGGAAGAAAACTGGGAACAAAAAGAGAGAGAAGGAGGTTGTGTGTGTATGTGTGTGTGTGTGTGTGTGTTTTAATCATCAAGGCTTATACCAGACATGTTGGGGATTACTTCAGCTGTGTCCTTGCTCTGACTCTGAAGCCCTGCCATTGTCCACAATTGGTGACCTGATCCTGTATTTCTCGTGATCAACTTATCTGTCAGTTAAAATTTGCCATCAAACAAAACTTTTACCAAATGCTACCCTTATGCCCATTGGACTTAAACCAGCTACTCTTCCCCACATTTTATACTCTGAATTAAATTGTGTGTGAAAATTACCTTTTATTGACTTTAGTGAGAGCCTTATACAAACAACTGAGGGCAGATTTCAACTGCCCACTGCCAAAATAGCCCTCTGTCCCATCTGTTGGATGCACATATCATTAAGACTTTTATTAGCCTCAGAAATAGAGAACTCATTTTATGGTGTTAGCTAAAAATCTACGAAAGTCCTTGAAAAGCAGCTCTTACTGGTCCTGGTAACCACTGCATCTCAGCAAATGCTGCTAAAGAACCAGACTAGTAATAGATATCAAAAGTTTAAAATGCTTCTAAATGATAGCACCAAAATGTAATTTCATATCTTTAAATTCATACTTTACATTAAACTGCTCAGGGAAAATCTATCTACTGGGCCTCCAAAAGTGGAGACTTTTTAAAATTAAGTTTTAAAGGAATATTACGAAAATTTCCTCAGAAACATTGGAAAGACAATGTCTTACAGAAACCACTATGAAGTAAAGACATGGCATAAGAGTCACCACCAGAAGAAATCAAGAACTTTCTTGGAAATGAAAAAGTTGTAAAAGGCTTAACCATTAGGGGCCCAGAGAGAAGTAATGACCTTTTACCAGAAGAAGAGAATAAAACCATGGAAGCCTAATATGGCTTTTTACAGTTCTGCTTACAATTACGCATTAGACAATTTACCCCTTGTGGATGAGTTCCTAAAGCCTGCTGAGATGTTGCACTCGGAGAAACGAATACATGCTGTTTTTCTTCTGTTGTGGTTCATTTTTATTAAAACAAAAAACTCACAACTAAAAAAAAAAAATTCACTTTTGCTGAATTTTACTCTTTCCAAGAAGACTGACAGCATGGATGAACATTTGTCCAATATTTGTAGTAAGTCCGACAATAAAAGACAATGGCTTACACATTCATGCCCAGTCAATGTCCTATGGGCTGGAATTCATAAAACAAAGGGAGCAGATGGCATACCTAAATTTAATTTGCTATTTGATTTATCCTTGTGTTACCATTCTGAAATGCAGACACTGAATGTTTTCTAACAGTGTCAGAAAACGCAAGACCATGCTTTGAGGAAGTTTATCATATAATCTGATGCTGGGTCATCAATCCTGAAAATGAAAACTGTAGCCCATCCACAGAGGCACTCTCCTCAGATTAAGGGAGACCTGTCAACAGCCAATATTCCATGTATCAGGGATGCCATTTCATGCAGTTTGGAATCACTCCTCGCGGCAGTATAGCAGTATCAGCCACCATCAAAAGGAAGAGAGTGTTTTTGATTCTGCTGGTCTAATTTGAAATTAGCGGGGATATTTCTTGTGTTTCAACCTTACCTTCCAATGTTTCCCGAGAAAACTGGTGTTTTGTTTGATTAATGGGATCACTTTTCCTTGTGGGTTCTTCTCTTGAATACTGTGCTACCATCTTTGATTGCCCATTAATATGTATACAGATCAATATTCTAGGCTACCACATTCTAAAATGAAAACTTCTTGAGCCTTATGTTACTGCTTCTGGCAGCTGTCAAAATAATTCCTGCTGACATCATGTTTAACAGACCTGCCTCCAAGTCAGACCAGTGTTGGGGAACAGCATGCAGTGCTACAAAATTAGGTCATTAATTGTGAAGCAACCTCAACCCTCCTTGCATTTGGAGACCAAAACTTCTGAGGTAAAAGGAAACTGAACAATTAAAGATTCTGAATCTTTTTTTTAAATCTCAATCAAGGTATCAATTTAGGTATTTAATTCTCAAAATTCTTTGGAAGGATTTTATTACTTTAAAGCATGGTGATAAGATATCTAGTTCTTCAAAGGGACGGTAGAACATTCCAACATTAAAACATATCCCTCCTAAAACGTGAAAATCCAAGTGCGAATATCCATTGTACTGATTATCTTTCTAAGCACTTAAATGTCAATTTTTTTCTAATGACTCCAGGAGAATCTGTTGTCAACCTGTTACCCTCAAATGTCAACCAGACTTGTTGTCATAGGGTTAGCCTATCAAATGACTTCATAGTAAAATAATAGAAACACAAGAGTCTCAATGAGTTAGAATCTGGGAACAGAAAAAACAATCTGGTAGTTAGAACCAGACCGCCAAATGACAGCATCGGCTACATTATCTGTGTGCCTGGAGGTTGCCCTTCCAAACTAATTTTAAGAATAAACTGAAATTGAACTGGAGCCATGCAAAGTAGAACACAGACCTTTTCGAAGATTCATATCAGGTAAATATTAAACAGGCTGTCAGACAATATCGACGTTTTCTTTTTTGAATTGATCTTATGCTTTTATTTCTCTACCCATACAGCATTTTATATTATTAACATTTTATTTATTAAAACCCTGTCCTTTCCTCAAAAGGTTTTAAGGAACTCACAGCATTATAAGAATAAAGATAATTCCCCACTACCTTACAAATAGCATGAAACAAACATTTCTTGTATTTGAATTAAAGGTAGAAATGTACATCTTCCTACAAGTTTATCTCCAATAAAGTAAAGACATTAATATGGAAATATAACATTTAATTTATTCATGTAATAATTGGAAATACCTTGGAATTTCTTCCTAAAATATATAATCTAATACACAAATATCAAAATATTAAGATGGTCTATAAGAATTAACAAAGATAAATGTAGGTACAAAAACAGGTTGATTTATTTGGCACCATTCCAATTTACCTCCCCACTCGTCTGTCCTGATTAATTGCCTTCAGCAAGGAGCTGGAGCCTAGTTATGCTGTTCCCTTAATTCCTGTTGATAGAGTGTTGATATAAGGATAGAAAGAAAACCAACTGCCTTTGAACCAACCCATTCTTCAAGACTTAATCAATCATAACCTGTCCATTTTAATTATCTCCCAAATTCCAAATAGAGTTTGTTTGTAGTTTCCAAATATTTGCTTGATTAAAGATGTTTTCCTTGTTTCAATAGGAACCTCAAACTGATGAGTCAGGTGGTGAGATTTATGGGATGAAGTAGTCCTGTTTATCTTCCAGTTTTCAAAAAATACTGGTCTGCAATTCAGTAACAAACAACATTCTCCCCAGAGATAATGCAGACTATACCCATTAATGATGATGATCATGTTTAAAAACATATATATAAATATATATCAACATCATAGATGCCAGAGAGAAAAGCCTGCCAAGAAAATGTTTACTAGCCTTCCTCTTCATATCCATAAAAAAGAAGTTTATTGGAATATAAAATATAATTACACAAAGCTAACAGGCCATTGGTGCACCTGGATAACATTTTCTGGTTGTTTTTGCCCTCCTTGGAGCAATACCAACAGATCAGGTCATCAATCAGTTATACCCATCAAGTTACAGGGAAATTCTGGCTGCCTCACAAACAACTGGACAGTTCAGTTAAGATAAGAATCTGAGCAGAATTTTCCCTGAATTGACTGAACTAATCAGTTGTCTTAATTAGATGCAAACAAAAACAAAAGCTTTCCCTCTGTCACCTAAAATCCTATTGTGCTTGTAACATCAGAATTGAGGCACCAAAGTTCTCCTTTCATAGTAAATGGTCTAGCAATGATGACAGAATATGATGATAATGATGACAGTGATGATGATGATGATGATACAAGATTTTTGAAAAAATAATTTTTATATAAAATTTCTCCTATTTAATATCAACAGACACAAATACATGTACAAAGTACTCAAACTCCTCCAACTCATTAAAATTGTTTTCTCTGACTTAACAGAAATTACACATTCCCTAATTTTTCTCTCTTCCCATATATCATTCAGTCCTTTAACAGTGAAGAAGAGCCCTCATCCACTGGTTCTATATAGCTCACAAGTTGAGAGAATGGTTTACCCAGAATCATCAATTGACCCAATTGTTAAACCCACACTTTAAAACGAAGAAGGAAGATGTCAAGAAAACTATTCCTTGGGGCGCCTGGGTGGCTCAGTTGGTTAAGCGACTGCCTTCTGCTCAGGTCATGATCCTGGAGTCCCTGGATCGAGTCCCGCATCGGGCTCCCTGCTCGGCAGGGAGTCTGCTTCTCCCTCTGACCCTCCCCCCTCTCATGTACTCGCTCTCTCTCATTCTCTCTCTCTCAAATAAATAAATAAAATCTTTAAAAAAAAAAAAAAAGAAAACTATTCCTTTAATATTTATACCTAACCACTTGCATGCCTGGCACAGCAGGGCTTGAAGAGCAAAAACCAAGTCCTTTTCACCCCTGGGTACTCCACAGCACTTAACCCAGTGACCTTAACATTGAAGTCACAATAAACTCTTTGGCCTTGAACAAAACAGACCAAGAATCCACAGAACCAAACTTTTAAGTTAATGTTATTCCATTTGTGAACTCAGTCTAGAGTTTCCCAAAATGTGTTCCTAAAATCATTGGTCCTAATTGATGCTGTTGAAGAAATATGTTTCACAGCTAAACATATTGGAATGTAGCAATGGTCCTAAGTCTTCCGTCTTCTAATTTTACCTAGACTTAACCAACCTGGCACTCTACTGTGAGATACATTTGGGAAATGCTGTCAGAGTCTCTTTTTGATGATTTATCATACCTATTAAAGACTCTAAAAAGCCCTACACTAAAGGAGTTTGTTTTAGTGTAAAGCAAACACATTTGACCTCAGAACCCCTTCTTTTTTAACACTATGGAAGGTGTTTGGAGAAATGTATTTCCAGAAACTGAGACATCATATAGGATGAATTATAACACCATGGGGCAGTTTACAGACTCCCCAAAATCTCACGCTGTTACATGAAACACAGACATGTGTTTATTAATAAGCCTCTGGGCTTATTAATCACCAAGTTGTAGATAAAAAAGAAGAATTTAAATATATAATCATGAGATGGGAAGCAGAATTTCAATATTTATGGAAAAAGTATTACAATTAACAAAAACAAATTTTAATTACTAACTGAAAATCCTAATTGCCTTCCTCTTGCAGTCACAAAGCATCAACTAAAATAAACTGTTTACTATGTTTAAAGTTCCAGGTACAAGACCGCACATCATCCATAAATAATGATGTCCCCCTTTAGTGTATATTTGTCTTTCTTTTTAACCGGCCAAATTTGAACCCCTTCTCTAAGTTTGGGGAATGTTCTAGCTAAAGAGCAATACAAGGCTCCCACTTTGAAAGTTAAAATTCGAAATTCCACTTTCCCACTCTCCCAGCACTGACCTAAGATCTTGACCTTCACTTGGGAGCTAGTGACATATACAAGTGAGGACTGCTCAAGATTCATCCTGGGAAGGGTGACAATAGCAGCAGTAATAGCTAATTAGATATTTTGCATGGGGTATATGCTAAGGTTCTAGGGGGTGGTCAAATGACTTAGGCTTGGCCAATCAGTACATCCCATCATCCTGACTATAGAATTGCCTCAAGGATAGAGAGGTGCATGTGCCAAGTCAGTCCACTAGGATTTAATTTGAAGATCTGAGTTAAATTTTTGAGAAGAAGCTATCTTTCCAATAGATATATATAGACACACACACACACATATATGTATGTATATGTATATATATGTATGCATATATATAGATATGTGTATATATATATAAATGTATGTACATATATAAAAATGTATGTGTATATATGTAAAAATATAAATATCATCAACTGAACTTGTGAAGCCAGCACTATTGCTGAGCACTTCAGCTGCATGAATAATGAGTTTTCTCTTTCATTCAGCTAGTTTAGACCAGGGTTGTTATGCATGATAGAATTGCCATAGACTCTCTCCTTGCAGGCCATGGTAGAGTTTGTGCAGTAGCTAATAGATCCTGTTTTAACTGTATTATTGCCTCAGGGAAAGTGAAACAGTCAATACTGAAGTTGAAGAAGAAAGCTACCTGGCTTTCTAAAGTAGACACTGATGGTGTATGGAATCTGTTCAGCTGGTTGAGTCTGGTACCCTGGAGAGGAATGGCTGAGGTCAGTGTTACAGATTGGTTGCATCGTGCTGCTTAGAGTCCTATTGATACTAACCTTAATTAAATAGCACACTAGATAAATTGAATGAGTTTGGTCCTAGCCCCTGTCAGTAAGATTAATCAGAGTGACCAAAAGAGTAGCATACTCATAAGAAAATTCACCAGAAGTCAAGAGCATATAGAAAAGGGTAGGTATTGTTGAGAGAATTCTCCATAGATCCCTCTGTTTCTGCACATCCTGTGACAGCTTTTATTCTTGACTTTCCAAAAACGTTTATATAGCAAACATCTTGGAAGATAGAAATAACATCTCCCTTTGGAGCAAAGGAAAGTTCTGTTTGCCCTCCAGGACAATAAAGCTAATGTCTCCCCTAAGGCAATGAGCAGATTTGTCAAAAAATGGAAGGGTCTGATATATATAGACACACACACACACATATTTGTATGTATATACATACATTTGCTAGCAGCCCCCTCATGAGACTGAGAGTTTCCTAAACTCGGTATACCTCAACTGACACAAACCTCTGTACCCAGTATCCAGCTGGGACAACTTCATATCATCCTCCATGGGATGGGGAAATTAAAGGACTGAAACAAACATAAAGTCTATGTTGCCTGCTACGCCATGCATAATAAAGCCCTTTGATTCTGACCCAGAAGTTTCATGTCTTCTGCCAGCATCTATGAAACTGTGGAAGGATAACTTTGTATCTTCTAGTTAGGATAAAATCTCAGACCCTTCCATTTTTTGACAAACACCCAGATGAATATATAGAGATAGCATGTGTATGACTTGAAAGACTAAATACTGTAATTCTCCCAGTTCTCCCCAAATTGATTGTAGATTCAGTGCGATCCCAATCAAAATTCCAGCAAGATTTTTCATAGAAATTGGTAAGTTAATACTAAAATATAAATGGAAATGTAAAGTATCTGGAATCAAACTTGGAAAAGAATGAAGTTGGGGGATTTACATATTATTTGACCTTAAGACTTACTATAAAGTATAATAATCAAGACATTATAATAGTTGTATAAAACTAGACAAACAGATCAATGGGACTTAATAGAAAGCCCAAAAGTACACCACACATATATGGCCAAATAAATTTTGACAGAGAAACGAAAGTAATTAAATGGGTAAAGAAGACTTCTCTACATATAGTACTGGATCTACCAGATATCCATATTTTAAAAGTTTTATTGAACCCTACCTTACACCATACATAAGACCCAAATGACAAAGCTCTTATAAGAAAATGTAGGCAAATATGTTTGAGACCCTGGGATAGGCAAAGATTTCTTGAAAAGAATGTAAAAGGCATGAACTATAAAAGAAAAACATGGATAAACTGAAACTCCATCAAAATTTAAAACTTCTGTTCATCAAAAGATAAAATTGAGAAAATGAAAATGAAACCCACATACTGAGAAGAAATATTTGTGATATATATTTCTAATAAAGGACTTATAATCAGAATATATAAAGAACTGCTACAAAGCAATAATAAAGCCAAATAACCAATTTCTTTAAAAAGGCAAGGGACTGCAATAGATCCTTCACAAAAAAGGATTTACAAATGGTCAATAAATACCTGAAAAGATATTCAACATCATTATTATCAGGGAAATACAAATTAAAAGCACAGATACCACTGCATACTCACTAGGATTGTCAAAATTAAAGACTAATAATACCAAAGTGTTGGAGAAAATGGAGAGTTACTGGATACTGGCAGAAGCTTAAAATGGAACAACTACTGTGGGAAAATGTTTGGCAGAATCTTACAATGTTAAACCCTCACCTACATTGATATTTAACAATTCCACTCTTAGATATTTACCTCCCCCAAAGTGAAAACATATGTCAACAAAAAGTTCTGTACAAAAATGTTTACTGCAGTTTTATTCATAATAACACAAAATTGGAAACAACACAAATATCCATCAACAGGAAAATGGATAAACAAATTGTGGTATATTCATACAATGAAACATTACTTAATATTAGAGAAGAACAAGCTAATAATGCAAACAAAAATACTAATATATCTCAAAAACATTATCTTGAATGAAAGAAGCCAAACATAAAGGGATATTTATGGTATGACCTTATTTACATGAAGTTTTGCCTGAAGTACAGGCAAAATTAATATATGAAGCTAGAGATCCAAATAGTGATTGCCTATGAGAAATACAGAAAGAGACTGGAAAGGTACTCAAAGAACTTCTTAGGGGGATGAAAATGTTCTATACCTTGACTGGGATCTTTGTTACATGAGTGTATGCATTTGTCAAAACTCATCAACTGTTACACTTAAATCTATATATAATTCATTGTATGTAATTCTCAATTCAAAATGAAAAAAAAACTACCAAAAAAAGACTACAAAATGGATTTTATTTAAAACTCATATAGCTCCAAACTATTCAAGGTCTGACATCCAAATTGAGATTATTTGCTCTGTATCCACAGGTGTTGAGAGAGATATCCTCCCAGACGTTACACAGCTACCAAGGCAACAACACTAGGAAAACCATTAATCAAAACTTGATAGTGCCTATCTGCAATCAGAAGAAGAAAATAACACCTTGGACTATAAAAGCAGGTGAAACACACCCAAAGGACCTAATCAGTCACAATGTTGGTGTTCTTGCTTCTTGTGACTTTGGCCCTAGCATCTGCTCACCATTCTGGTGAGCACTTTGAAGGGTAAGTAAGCAACTCCTTAAATGAGCAAGTCCTCTTCCTTGCTATCCCCCAGGTTTGAATGCATTACCCAATTTTAAATTTTCTCTTCTTTTTCTGCTATCTCACCATTCAGTGAGAAGGTGTTCCGTGTCAATGTTGAAGATGAAAATCACATCAACTTACTCCATGAGTTGGCCAGCACCACCCAGGTAAATAATGATCCCGTAATATAGGTTTGCTTTACACTTACTTTAAAATCGTAGAATGCACTGTGATTCCATCAAAGGAAGAATGACTAAAATTTTAACCATAGCAAGAAATAACTTGAAAAACATTTAATGCCACAATACCTTCTTTTTCTGCCTAAATTAGACTGCCATAGCCCTATAGTATTATAAATCCATGATAACTTTTTAAGGAGCTGACAGGACATGACAACTGGATGAGATGGAACTGTCACAAAGGTCACAGAACATCTAATGTATAGTCACTTCCCTTCTAAGGCAAAAGTGAAAAATGATCAACTTGGATATTACTGAAAAACTGGGCTTCTGTCCAACTTGAAATTCATTTCCACATCCCATGTATCATCTGTTCCCTTTGATTTTCTTTCATTCCAAATCAAACAGCTTGAGTTTTCATGACCTTGATTCAGGCCCTCTTAATGATATGACATGACATGAAGGGGTGGGGGGCAAAGGAGGTAAAAAGCCATGAATGATTTCCATATTTTTTTTACTTTCAAGAAACCAAAATCTCTATGCTACTTAAAAAAATCCACTGTACATGGGATGAGAACTGATAATTTTAATTATATATGTACATAGCAGGAAGCTATTGCTGACCACAAATCGTTCACTTGGGCCAAACCTGTTTCTTCATGAAATATAAACCAAAATAATTTTCTAGCCCCCAAATATCCATCTGTCTATATCTATCTATCTATCTACCTATCTATCTATCTATCTACCTATCTTTTTATAGGTTTTTTTTCTTTTAGCTTTTAAGGTATGGGGGGAAAAAAGAAGATACAGTATCATAATCTGAAACAGATTCGGAAGTCTAGAATTGAAAGAAAATAAAAAGTCATTGATTCCAGCCTTCCACTCAAATCTGGAATTTCCTCCATAGAAACACCATCCCTGGTTGCTAGCCCTAATCAAACCTGTTTGAGTACCTCCAGGGATGGCAGGAATACTGCTTTTCAGAGTAGTCCATTTGCCTTACAAGTCATTCCAATTGTTACGTTAAGCTAAAAGCTACTTTCTCTAACTTTAGTCCACTGGACCTAGCTGAGCCAAATACTGTCTCACCTCTAAGATTTATTTCTTCCAGGCCTTCTATAATTTCTCTTAGCATGGGTTTATAGACACCTGATCATTCTGGTCACCTCTGGATATAGCTCAATTTTTCTGTCTATATTTCTTTTTTAAAATGTACCTTTCTGAAATGACAATGGACCTCTAGGTTTGCTCTGATTAATAGATACTACAGGACCATTGCCTGTCTTCATCTGTAAAGCAGACATTTATTAATGGGGCCTGAGAGTCTTTGCAATATTCTTGAACAGTTATAGAATAATCTTAGGTTATAACAAACATATCAGCCAATCGAAACCACTAGGTTATTCTTTTTTCACATGAATCACCCTCAAACAAGGTATTATTTCTTCTTGCCTAATTTATTTTTTAACCTAAATGCAGGATTTTAGATCTACCCTGTTAAAATATATCTTTATAGCCTGTTTTCAGCATGTTGAGATCATTCTAAAAATGAATTTAGTCATCCAGGGAAATAATTCATCCCCCTAACTTTGTGTCACCAGCAAGTTTGACAAGCATGCTTTCCCCACTTTTATCTTTGTCACTGATAAAAATATTAAATTAATCGGGGGTCACCACAGAATTAGAGGCCTCCTTCATGGTTCATTCATTCAATACACATTTATCATGAGCTTCCAGTGTGTTAAGTACTGAAAGTGATGCATTAACCAACTATCCTCAGATAAGTTTGCTCAAGTATCCACATTACTGTTAGCTGTAGTTAACACTGTGCTTTCCAGCTTATAAAGAAGAACAAATGCAGAGACTTGGTCAAATGTTTTGCTAAGATTCAGATTCAGCATTCTATCAGGCTAGTGGTCTCTTTCAATAATAAGATGAAGTTAATTAGGCCTGACTTACTCTTGCATTAAACCATGCTGGCTCCCAGGGATCACAGCTTCCTTTTCTGAGCATTCACAATCCATCTGCTTCCAGTTTACTCTGCAGCTTTGCCAGAATCCATGCCAGGCCCCAGGAGCTCCTGCTTCTGGAATTCACCTGTTTTCCTATTTATGAAATCCAAGGTTTACCCCTACACTTCTTAGTGATTCCTTCAAGCTCTGATTCCTCCAAGAGTGCTGAGAGAGTTCTGCAATCACATGTGCAGTTATTTTTTTAGATACCTAAATTCAGCATTTTACAATACAGCAGAGAATCTGGACTCAGACTCCTGGATTCAATTCCTGGCTGTACCACTTGCTAGCTGGACCTTGGACACCTCTCTGGGTCTCAACTTTCTCATTTGTCCAATGAGAAGAATAGTATTTACCTTATAGGATTGTTGTGAGATTTTAAAAAACTTAATATAGGTAAATCACTTAGAAAGAACTTATGTAATGAGACCTATATAAGTATTTGTTACTATTACCATCTTTAGAACTGGAATTTTGAATGCAATTTACATGGCCAGTATAATCCCTTCTCTCCTCTTCTATCTTAGGCCTCAATGTTCTCTTTCCAAAGAAGGTATTTCTGCTAAAAATCCTAACATGTGAAAAATGTTTTACTTATGGTAATTTCACCTCTTAATAGAAGAAGAAACAAGAGATAGTGTACCCCCTCAGAAAAGACAAACGTCAAACAACAGTTAAATAGAGTGACTTTCTCTCTTCCAGCTACAAACATCATGCTTTAGCTCCAAGCAATGGGACTGCATGTTTCTTCTTTATTCATTTTATTTCCAACATGAATGAAAGGATTTTTATTCTCCTTAGCAATCTTGCAAGTGCAGCATATTCTGGACTGTAGCCTTCCTGATAAGATCATTACAAGGGCATCTAGTCTTTGTATTCATCCTTGGCCATGAGTCCTTCCTCCCAGCTTTTGAACATATCTTTTTACAAGCTGAATGTACTGGAGAGCTGTGACCACATGGGACTCTGGCAGCCTCCCCTTTTCATCTGTAATTATATAGTAGGGGTTTTATTTCGTCTCCTTGCAATCAGAGTTGCACTTGTTCCTTTATTGGAGACATTAACCATAAAACCTATTCTCTTTTCTCTGTACTTTCTTGAACTCTGTTTCTCTATGGTAAAGTGCATGTTCAGCTATGCCCAGAGTAACATGGTTACAGTCTTCCAGTGTTCCCATCACTCCCACTATACTTTACTACTAAGTTCCTCCCTGCTGTCTGGAACTAATCCTCAATTAGAAGTCATTTCTTCTTCCAAGAGGAAAAGAAAATTCCATTAGATAAATGAAGAGTCTATCAGATGTTCAACTTATAGTCAAATGCAATGTGAAGAAACAAATTTGTGTAAATTTGTAAAGAGCCAAAGATCCCCAATACCAATATTTATACTCTTATAAGCCCAAAAGAATGTATAGTGGATACACTATTTTATCTTGCTTTTGTGCTGGTTTCTTAATATATTTTAAGAAAGACTCTTTAGTTTTTAGCCAGCTGGCTGATTAAGTTGACATTCCCACAGTGCTATTACATAAAGATATTCCTTTATCTTCCAACAAACATTCTTTATGATTTTTTATAACTCAGCTTCCTGGAATTACAATTTTATAACCTCAGTTTTACAGAGTATTAACATATAATGCAATTCCCCATATCTCATATCATGTTTTGCTCTATTTCCATATTTCAGATATAGATCTCATTCACAAGGTCTTGGTAATTACTGAAATGTATATTTATCTCCTTGTGATAATATTTTGAGTTTATTATTTGTATCCATACTTGATGCACTGGTAAACACCTATGAGGCTATAGAGTTGTGCCTGCTTTTTGGCTCCATTTCTCCTAAGAAGCACTGGGAACTAACTCCACAATATAGTAAGTCTGCATCATACTTGTAAAACTTCATAGTGTTGGATGTTGGTATATTTGCTGACCAATCTTCTCCATGTCAAACTAAAATCTTAAGGTACTTCAGGTTAGGTCTACAAGTTTTCTGTCAAACATTTTCATGAGATTTCTCTACCCCATTTTTTTTTAACTAGGAACATTTTTTATTCACAGCTATGAGACTCTACCCCATTTTAAAGAATCCATCATTCTCCCTGCAGAATCTTAAAAGTCTCTCTCTGTGTGTGTCCCTCTCTCTCAGTCTCTCTCTGTCTCTCCCTCTCTCTCTCTATATATATATGCATATATATATTCAGTATATATCTACATATATAGAGAGAGAGATGTATATGTAGATATGTATGTAGATATGCAGATAAATATAGAGAAAGAAAGAAATCGATCTCCCAATATTTAGGAGAGCCGAGACCAATAAGCAAGAAATAAGAGGTTAGGAATTGTGTAACACTGATGAATCACAGACCTGTACCCCTGAAACAAATAATAATACATTTTATGTTAATTTAAAAAATTAAAAAAACACTAATGATGTACTGTATGGTGACTAACATAATTAAAAAAATAAAATAAAATAAATAAGAGGTTAGAAAAGGCAACTTTCAACTTAATATAGCAAAGAAAGCCCATTCATAAAGCAATTAGGCTATTCTGAAGTCGTACTAGATGTACCCAAGATTGTATTAGAACCATCACCAAGACATTACACAGGTATATGCTGCTCTAAGTGAAAAGCTAGCATCTTAATATAGATTCTTCAAAGCAGAATCTTAGACAAAGATTTGAGGGCAAAGATTCTGTTTGGGAAGTACAGGGAACACTGGCAGAGAAGTGAGGAGTGATGTAGAGAAGGGAAGGCAGCCAACAAAGGGGACACTATTAAGACAGCTACCACAGAGTGACTAGAGCTTAATCCTACAGAGAACTCTAGGAAAGGGGCAAATCACACACCTTAGAAATATCCCACCTGAGAAATGAGGGAATTGGAGTATTTAGACATCCACTTTCCAGGCTCACTGGTTGAGCACTTCTCTGGAAAGAGTTTTCTTTGCCACCTCCTGCCTGCTGCAAGCTGTTGGCTTGGCTTTTTACAGTTCTAGGGGAAAGAGCTTTCAAACACAGAGATGCAGATCTTGGCAGTGGGGAGTCCCCTGAGTACACTGAAAGGTCCCAGCATTATGTATGGGTGGGTCACTGTCAAGTTGCCTACAGATGCTTGGAGGACTTTATGTGCTTTACCAACTCTAAACCTCTGTCTCTATAATAAAGATACACATCCCTGTCCCATCCCACCTTGGAATGATAAGTATTTATTAGATACACAAATTCAGAGTTGACTTTTAAAAATATGCTTTCTCCCATAACGTGCTTGTCTTCAGTGTCCTTCTCTTTACAATGTTGGCTAACTAGAATTGATCACCAGCCCCTCACTTTCTCTGTTCTTATCATGACATGTCTTTATATTTCCCCCACTAACTTTTAACCTTTCATCTTTATCCGCTCATCTATGATTCACTAGATCACAATGTGTAGCCAATCCTTATTAAATCATCAATACTATCTCCTTTCAACACCTTAGCGACAACCAAGCTCACATTTTTCTTCTGGAATTCCTTCTGATATTGTCCCAATGTCCCTGCGTCCTACTGCCCTGACATTCCCTATGGTCCTGACTCATGACTCAGCACCCACCAGACATCTACAGTGGTCTGAAGATTACCAGGACAAGATACAGGTTATTGGATTCTCCACAGGCAAGTGTACCTGAAATTGAGTCATCTTAATATCTTACCTAACTAGTTTCTATTAAACGACCTCTAAATCTTGCCTAAACTCCCTTCTAAGTTTCCAAGCAATGGTCCTAAATATCACCTGTCACACCTCCAGCCTGAGACTAGCTCATAAACACCTACACAGGGAATGGGTGAGACACAGGAGCAGAGAAAGACCCACTGTCAGGCTCACCTCAAGCTTGTAGGACTTTCCTCTGCTCAAGGAAGAAACAAGAAATCAGAAACCTGAGAGAGGCAACACATCCTTGGTTAATGTTTTTCCATGGAAAAAGGAGATTTGAAATCACACATCCATAAAGAAAAACATTAGAATTATCAAATATGTTATTCTGTTATCTTTGTGCATAATTTTCTCCAAAATCTCCCCCATAAGGACAGAAGCTATGTTTGATTCACTCACTAGTGTATTCCTAGTCTCAGGCATAAAGCCTAGCACATAGTAGGTCCTTAATAACAGCTGATGAATAACTGAACAAGTGAAAATGTCTGGATCTTTGAGAGCATTTTGTTTCTGGCCATGATGCCAAGATGACCACTGGGGAAAGATGTATCTTCCTTTCCAATATATCTTCCACAGGTCAGAGATGTAGATCCTGGTTCTTCACATTACTGTGAGTGCTGAGTTCCAAGTACAAATTAATAAAATAAATCAATTAAAAGGTAAAAAGGAAAGCTCAGTTTCTTTCTATTAAATTTTGTGGCTCTAGTTAATTCATCATCATTCATTCAGCACATTTATCCATTACCACAAACACTGCTATCACAATAAGCAATTGCTCCAGAAAATCAATAAATAGAAAAAGAACCATTATAGAATACTGCAATTAACTAGCATTATGGGAAATAATTATATGTTCTTCATGCTTGATGATAATCAATTAAGGCCATGTATGTATGTGTAAACACTTTTATTGACATCTAACTGCTTGGTCCCAACTCTTGTTCACTCAAAGGAGACATTTTTAAGAGATTTCATGGATAATTTGAGTTTGAAAATAACTCAATGGAGTAGAGTAATAGTGTGCTTGCTGATGATAATTTACCCACTGAATTATAGGTGTCAAATACAATATATCTTACTCCTTATTCAGATTGACTTCTGGAAACCAGATTCTGTCACACAAATCAAACCTCACAGTACAGTTGACTTTCGTGTAAAAGCAGAAGATATTTTCACTGTGGAAGATTTTCTGGAGCGGAATGAACTACAATATGAGTAAGTTTATGTTTTATAGCTATTAAAATTCTCTCCCATATATGCTCTCATCTGAGCCTCTGAATAACCCTGGGAAAGTAAAAGTAAGACCAAGACCATGGCTTCCCTAAAGCCCCACAAATAGGTCATGGCAAAACTGGCCCTAGATTCCAAATCTTAAGACTTTAAGCCTGGTAGGTATTTTGTTTGGTTCTTATTCCAATAAAAAATTGGTTTTGACTCGTTCTTGAACCCCAATTCAGCAAGATATCTGACCTGCTACTGGTTTACAAATGATATATAGACTATAAGCCAAACCAATGAACACTCTGTTATCAGCTAGACACAGTTTTAGTCCCAAATAATATCAAGTCTTCTTTCCAAGTGAGCAGCCAGACCTATTATGAGCTATAAGGACTCCTCATGCTCCTAATTTTTTGTGTGTGCACACCAGACTCAATCAGTATTTATTTCAACTTAACCAATTATTCATATATTTTCTTATCATTTGATTTTTTTTCATCATGATAAGTGCACTCTTAAATCTCCATCCCTTATTTCCTCCACTCCCCCACCTACCTTCCCTCTGGTAACCATCAGTTTGTTCTCTATAGTTAAGAGTCTGTTTTTTGGGTTGTCTCTCTCTCTCTCTTTTTTCCTTTGTTTGTTTGTTTTGTTTCTTAAATTCCACATACGGTACTTGTCTTTCTCTGACTGACTTATTTTGCTTAGCATTATACTCTCATACTCTATCCATGTTGTTGCAAATGGCAAACTTTTATTCTTTTTTATGGCTGACTAATATTCCATTGTATATATATGCCACATCTTCTATATCCATTCATCTATGGATGGACACTTCGGCTGTTTGCATAATCTGGCTATTTTAAATAATGCTGCAATAAATGTAGAGGTACATGTATCCCTTTGAACTAGTGTTTTTGTATTTTGGGGGTAAATACCCAGTAGTGTAATTCCTGAATCATAGAGTAGTTCTATTTTTAATTTTTTGAAGAACCTCCATACTGTTTTCCACAATGGCTGCACCAATTTGCATTCCCACCAACAGTGCAAGTGGGTTCCTTTTTCTCCACATCCTCACCAATACTTATTGTTTCTTATGTTTTTGATTTTAGCCATTCTGATAGATGTTAAGTGATATCTCATTGTAGTTTTGATTGCATTTCCCTGATGATGAGTGATGTTGAACATTTTTTCATGTGTCTGTTGTCCATCTAGATATCTTCTTTGGAGAAATGTCTGTTCATGTCTTCTGCCCATCTTTTAATTGGATTATTTGCTTTTTCAGTATTCAGTTGTATCAGAGTTCTTTATATACTTTGGATACTAGCCCTTTATCGGATATGTCATTTGCAAATATCTTCTCCCATTCCATAGGCTGCCTTTAGTTTTGTTATTTCCTTCACTGTGCAGAAACTTTTGATTTTGATATAGTCCCAATAGTTTATTTTTGTTTTTATTTCCCTTGCCTCAGGAGATATAGCTAGAAAAATGTTGCTACAGCTGATGTCAGAGAGATTACTGCCTAAGCTCTCCTCCAGGATTTCTATGCTTTGGGGTCTCATACTAGATCTTTAATGCATTTTGAGTTTATTCTTGTGTATGGTGAAAGAAAATGATCTAGTTTCATTCTTTTGCATTAGCTGTCCAGTTTTCCCAATACCATTTGTTGAAGAGACTGTTTTTTCCCATTGTATATCCATTCCTCTTTTGTCAAAGATTAATTGACCATATAATTGTGGGTTTATTTCTAGGTTTTCTGTTATAACCCATTGATCTATGTGTCTATTTTTATGCCAGTACCATAATGTTTTAATATAACTTGAAATCTGGAATTGTGATACTTCCAGTTTTGTTTTTCTTCCTCATACTCCTTTAGATTAAGGACAAGATTAGGGTCAGACTGAATGGTTCTTCTGTTTTTTTTACCCCCCACAGCCCCACCACTATTTCTAATGGTAGAAGTCATGGAGAGAAGGACTAAAAGAAAGGAAAGTGATTCCCCAAAGGCCTAGAACAGAATTGGCTAAGCTGATCACCCCATGTCTCCTCTCCCCAAATACCACACTGGTCCATGTAAGCCTTTTCAGATGAGAGTGTCTTCCTAAGTAGAAGCAGTTGTCCATTGTTGATCCAACAAATAGATAATAAGTGCCTACATATACCAAGCACCAAAAAAGATAGATATGGCCCCAATCCCTTCAGAGGAAAACAGCCTTTAAACAAAGAATTGCAAAACTGTGTAACAGATGTCAAGAAGAGTAAAGAGCTAGAGGTACAGGGGAATTGACCAGCTCTAGGCAATCAGGGAAGGCCGCCGGAGGAAATGAGGCTTCAGCTGAGAACTTAAAGATGAGCCAGCATTAGCCAAAGAAAAGAAAAAAATCATACTCTAGGCAGAGAACAGACTATATGGTAAGCTTAGAACTAGGAGAGACCATGCTAACCTGGAGGCATTTGCACTAGAGGTAAGAAAGAAATGAGGTTTTTCTTTCAAAACAGAGTTCTTCCTCCAGGGAGTGGATCAGTAAGAAGCAAAGAGGCAGTGTCAAGCTCCAGTGCTGAACATTCAAATGTTTATCCAACAACACCCCACCACAAGCTCAAGTCTTCATTATATTTTGAGTAAATGTAACTTAAAAATTTTTAACAGAAATTTTCTCTTGTTTTTCACATCTTAAAAATAACAAATAGTATTTATGCTAGTGAAGATGTCAGAATTGTTACCTATAAAGTCTGTACCTCATCAGGAGAAGTGGTACAACATAACACAACAAGTAAATGCTCTGGGAAAAAAACAGGCCAGATTCAAATCCTGGCTCTGCAACTTCCTAAATGTGTGACCTTAGATAATTTGCTTAATTTTTCTGAACCTCAGTTTCCTTATCCATAATATTAATATATAATGCCTCTCTCAAAGGACTGTGAAGATGAACTAAAACAATATGTAAATAAATTGCAACTGATATTACTACTGCTATGGTCTACTATTGTACAAAGAGGGAAATGATACATTTCTTAAAGGTCAACAGCAATTATTTTTTTAACCCCATTATCATGTTTCATATAGCTTAGCTATCTGCTTCTGCCTGAGGGAAGTGTCAAAATGTGACCTTAAGAATTGACTGTCTTTTTTTTTTTTTAAGATTTTATTTATTTTTTAGAGAGCGAGCGAGAGAGAAACAGCATGAGAGGGGAGAGGGTCAGAGGGAGAAGCAGGCTCCCCACTGAACCGGGAGCCCGATGTGGGACTCGATCCCAGGACCCTGGGATCATGACCTGAGCCGAAGGCAGATGCTTAACCATCTGAGCCACCCAGGCGCCCCAAGAATTGACTGTCTTTTTAAAGCAAAGATATAACACAGTTAAGTTTCAAAATTTGATTAAGATTCATGTCTGTGACTTTTTGCTCTCCTTTTTACACTAGGAAGAACTTCTAAAATCCTAGCCTTTAAGAGCCTTCAGTAATATTTTTTTAATGATAGTTACTTTATAATTCTTGGAGAAAAATAAAAGGATGATCAGAGACCATAAGCTAACCCTAGCTACTTAAATGATGTCCTAATTCTACCTATATCGTAAAGCAGTAAACTGGCTTCTAATCGCATATCAATCTCCCTTTATCAGGTGGAAAATTAACATCCTTTTTTAGTGGATAAACTTTTTGGGAATTGGGTATGAATGTAGTCTCATCTAGAACATAGGATATTCCCTGAGAGCTAAGCTCTTGCTAATTTTTGCTTCTCTGTTCACTGCTCAGCACACATGTAGCCTACAATTTTCTAAATATTAAATAATAATAAGTCCCTAGAAATCCTGGAGAAGCACACTAACAATATCCTTGCTGGGGCTGTAAGCAGTCCCTGTGCATCCCACTATTACCTCATATGGTAGCTAATTTGTATTTAGACAGTTTCCTGCCAGCAAGAATTTGTAGTAGTGTTTATATCCAACAGGAACCATCTACTGCACAAGTTCCACCAAAATAGCTTTGCAGATTTTTCCATGGTTCCATCCCTCTTCACCAAGACTTGTATCACTTTGGCAGCTTTAACCAGTTTCTGAGTTACCATGGGGAAAAATTCAGAATGTGTGCACCAAGAAAAATAACTGTATTTTTATGCTTATGCTGCACCCTTAGATACAGAAAGACTAGGAACTGGATGGTGTAAATCTCCAACTTACTGTTCTGAAGCCGTTAACAGACCTTTTTGGTAGACAGGCTTTCACAGAATACCTTCCTACAAATTGCAGGAAGGTTGTCTTTGCCCTATGCAATCCAGGGAGAGACTGATTGTTACTAATATAACTTCCTATAACATTATTTTTCTGTGTATTTCAAATTAAGACAGGAACGTGTCCTTGGATAGCAATGGGTACATAACAGTCTTCTTCACTAGCAATGGTCATGCAGTAGAGGAACTAACCAAATACTCCTTGTTCAACAATCTATAAGGGGGGGAAAAAGTAAGTCATGCCTCTCCTTCTCAGACATTCTCTTCGTTATTTTGTTGGGAGTCCCTGTTATCTAATTCGCCTGCATTTTTATAAAAAAGAAGTTGGGGAGCACTATTAAAAGGAACATATAAAAGTATAAAATAGTGTACACGCTTCTGTATTTTGGAGCTGTAATGCAGTCCCTATTACATTAAGAGGCATTGTTTTAATCTCCTAGAATAGAAGCTCATTATTTAGTAATAATATTTGTAATATAGCTAAAGTAGTGCTTTATCCTAAATCTAATAAAATCAAATAATCACAAGGCTAGAAAGGATCATTTGAGGTCAATCCCCCACCTTCAGGCAAAAGTCAGCACCACATTTCAACCACATTCTTTTTTTTTTTAATTTTATTTTATTATGTTATGTTAATCACCATACATGACCTCATTAGTTTTTTATTATGTTAATCACCATACATGACATCATTAGTTTTTGATGTAGTGTTCCATGATTCATTGTTTGTGTATAACACCCAGTGCTCCATTCAACCTCATTCTGATGCTCTTTTGCAACTTACTAGAGGGTACTTTTACTCCTGGGTGTCATCTTAAATTTAACAGGTTTTTTTTATGCTTCTTTGTCCTAATTATTGATGTAAAGGTTTAATAGTTAACATAGTAATAACTCTAACAGAATGTCTCATCTAACTACCAAACAAAACACTAATCCGTACATAGTCACTGATTCTCCTAAATTATGTGAATTTGAGTATTAGGTGCAGAGAAAGGATAGCAATATTCTGTGGACGGTCTATTGCCCCCTCTATTCAGAGCCTGTTCCTGATAGATCAGAGCTTCCCATGGTTATGGTCTTAGATCCAGTTGTCTATCGAAGGTCTTGAAGCTGTGGAATGCCTGGGAGCATTTAAGTGATGATTTCTTTTCTCTGGGGACCCACTAACAAGCCATGTGACCTAGGTGATATTGTACTTGCTCACTGACAATGAAAAATCTTATTAAAGAGAAAGTAGATGTCATTTACCATTTTCTCTTGGAGTTCTAGTTCAAGAAAAGTTCAGCCAGAAAAGTTCATCCTTGTTACACAGCATTTGTTCTTTCAAATTGATGATTTTGGAATATAGCTGTTTTGTTTAAGATTTTGGCCAAATTTACAACGACGTGAATGGAACAGGAGGGTATTATGCTGAGCGAAATAAGTCAATCAGAGAAAGACATGTATCATATGATCTCACTGATATGAAGAATTCTTAATCTCAGGAAACAAACTGAGGGTTGCTGGAGTGGTTGGGGGTGGGAGGGATGGGGGGGCTGGGTGATAGACATTGGGGAGGGTATGTGCTATGGTGAGCACTGTGAATTGTGTAAGACTGTTGAATCACAGACCTGTACCTTTGAAACAAATAATACATTATATGTTAAAAAAAAAAAAAAGAAGAAGAAGATAGTAGGAAGGCTAAAATGAAGGGGGAGAAATCGGAGGGGGAGATGAACCATGAGAGACTATGGACTCTGAGAAACAAACTGAGGGTTCTAGAGAGGAGGGGGGTGGGGGGATGGATCAGCCTGGTGATGGGTATTAAAGAGGGCACGTATTGAATGGAGCACTGAGTGCTATATGCAAACAATGAATCATGGAACACTACATCAAAAGCTAATGATGTAATGTATGGTGATTAACATAACATAATAAAATTTTTTTAAAAAAAAGATTTTGACCAGTCGATTTTTTTTGTTTTTACGTTTTTGTTTTGCTTATTTTGCTTTAGTTTTTTTTGTTTTTAGTTTTTATGAATGATATATTTGAAAATCATTTTTCTAAACTATCTATTTTAGGTGTTTCCTGGAGTTTATGAAGTTTATGGTCACCAGAAATTTCAGTTTAAATTTTTTTCATAAACCTTGAAAGACAACTATGACCAAGGCCTACAGATTTGAGTCAAGTCACTGCATTTTAGAACTGAAAAGGACATTTAATACCAGCTAATCAAATGCTCCATTCTAAAAATTACAAAAGTAAGGCCCAGAGATTAAATGATTTTTCTGAAGCCAGTTTACAAGTTAGGCAAAACTATGGCCCCTGACCTTTTGATTCCTAATTCTGGATTTCTTCTTCTGTCCTATCCCCTAACAATCCAGTTAGGGTGTTGAATATAATTATAGCACTTACTATAATCATTGTTATAGTAACAATGCTAACTGAAGCAGGCAGAATGGTGGTCCTGCCCAAAATGTCTACATCCCAATCCCCAGAATACCTGAATATGGCATGTTGCATGGCAAAGAGGAGTTAGGTTTAAAGATGGAATTAAGGTTGCTAAGCAGCTGATAGGTAGGTAAGTAGATAGGTAGATTATCCTAGATTGTCCATAGGTCCAACATGATCACAGGGTCCTTACAAGTGGTAGAGGGAGGCAGAAGATAGGGTCAGAGTGATGTGACATGCAAAGGACTTAAGCTGCTGTTGCCGGCTTCAAAGTCAAAAGAGACAGGCAAAGAGCCAAGGAATGTGGGAAGCCTCTAGGAGCAGGAAAGGGCAGGGAATCAGATTCTCCCCTAGAGCTTCTAGAAAGAAGCACATCCCTGTTGACACCCTGATTTTAGCCCACTGAGACCCGTGTTGGACTTCTAACCTACAGAATTGTAAAATAATAAATTCATGTTGTTTTACACCACCACATTTGTGGTAATTTACAGCAGCCATAGAAACGAATACACCAACAAAGTGCTAATGGCTGCTCAAGGAGAAATTTTCTTTCCACAAGCTAAATTTTTTAATCTGCTCCTTTTTCCTTCATTTTTAATACCACCTTAAGTCAGTTAAGACCTTAAGATAGTATTTGCCTCTTGCTAGGAAGAAAATATCATTTAGTATTAATTTATTGCATTTTCCATAAACAGACACAAGTTCGTTCCCAAGTTAACCAAATGAAGGAGAGACCAGGAGGGAGGTTCAGAGGATGTCCCTGACATACTTCATCAGAATGCCCTTGGGGCAGCCACAGGAGAAGTAGACTTTTTGATGTGTGGCTGCAATTCTCTGTGTGCAGATAAAAACATTTCAAGGCTTGACTGTGGATAATAGAAGTTTCTGAAAACTAGCTTCTGTCCATAATATTCACAATGCTGTGATCAAGGACATTAATATTCATAAAATTTTGTCCTTTCAGAACATACTTTCCACTCAACAGTAGCAAAGACAAATGAAGTCACACATGTCCACACCTTCTGGCCTGCCTTTTATAATAGAAACTTTCACCTGAACAATCACTTATGGAAATAAGCAGGCCTCAAAGGTCTGTCACCAATTTTCATACTGCCTTGCTTCAGAACCATTCTTTGATTACTTTAAACCAGCCAAAAGACAAGCAAGCAGAAACTAGTTCTTTAAACCCAGCATTTTTTGCCTAATGAATGTTTAATTTATTAATATTTCTGAATTTCCACCTTTCAAGATATTTTTCTCAAAACCTAGATAAAGGCCCTCAAATGACCAACTGTCCCAGTTTACCTGGGACTGACTGGTTCCTGGAACATGAGACATGTCATGGGACATTTAGTGCTAAAACCAGGAAAGTCCTGAGGAAGAAAGTCCACAGATAGGGCTCAAGTGCATACTTTGTGTGGTAGCCCAAGGCCCAAGGCCCTGTTCCAGAATGCCCCAGGTACCAGAGGAAACCATTTTCTGAATTTAGGGTCCAAGGACACTTAAATATGTCAAGTTTAGGCTGAGAAAGGGCCTGCCTTGCTTGCACTCTCCAATGATATATTCACTCTTTGTGATGAGCAGCTCAGGTTGAAGGGCATCAGGAACACTCAGAGGACACATGTGATTCCATGGAGAATGTATTGCAGGATTTACTGAAGCAGTGACTCTGGTTTTTTGCATATGTTCACTGGGAAATACTCGTACGTTCACAGGAGCACTTCCTTTGGTTTATTACAGGGTATTGATAAGCAACCTGAGATCTGTGCTGGAAGGTCAGTTTGACAGCCAGGTCCGTGCAACTGGACACAGTTACAAGAAGTACAACAATTGGGAAACGGTATGATGTGCACATGACTTAGACAGACATTGCTGTGGGAACTGAACTAAGAACAGCACATTAATCCACAAATGGTTGCATTGGTAGATAGAGGCGTGGACTCAACAAGTCACCAGTGAGAATCCAGGCCTCATCTCTCGCAGTGCCATCGGAAGCACATTTGAAGGACGCACTATGTACCTCCTCAAGGTAATCCTTTTTACCCACGACCTTGCCATGTCTGAGGGCTTTAAATCAATGAATTCTAACACATTAACATCTGTTTCACAGACATGCTCATCCCAAACATTGTTATAACTCTTTCCCTGCCTATATGCCCCAGGGAATCAAACAGATTCCCCAGCTTCTTTTATCATATGTGGATTTTTAAATCATTATTTTGATTTATTCAAAAGGAAAATGCAGTAAAGTAAGAGAAGTCCTATAAATTTAACCACATTCCTGTAAGCAATGTAAATGATCACCTACCTTGATGAAATTCTTCTCTCCCAGATGTTGTTTGCAAATCCATTTCCTAAAGAGGTTCATAAACTTCACGCCTATCAGACAACATTACAGAGCGTATCAATGATTTGTTTCTGTCATCCTCTAATGCCATTTTTGTCATGTAATTCTAATGAAGAAAATAAAAAGACAAGGAGTAAGTGGGAGAGAAGGAAAAATTCTTACAAGATTAGCAACAATCATGATTACTTCTAATTACTCATCCAGTTGTCTTGGTCATGTCACCTAATAATAGCAGCTGAAAATAACCTCCACGTGAGTACAATTAAGCAGGGTAATCAGCATCTTCTGGAAATATGAGCTTGTCAAGCTTAATAAAAATAATAAACAGCCATGTAAGCCTTCATCTCAAACATTGTGTCTAGAGGCAAGAACATACTGTGCTAGTCTTATGTTTTAATTTAATCATGGGATATATCTCTTGCTGCTGTCAAGTTTCACCTGTTGAATCCAACACCCAGACGGGTAGTGAATGTTAACCCCTGACTGTGATGAATCACAATTTCCCTTTTCCTGTTGTTTGCAATAGGTTGGCAAAGCTGGACCAAATAAGCCTGCCATTTTCATGGATTGTGGTTTCCATGCCAGAGAATGGATTTCCCCTGCATTTTGCCAGTGGTTTGTGAGAGAGGTCAGTATGTAGAATCATTTTTGGCCAAGGGAAGCAGAAAGCATTTTATTTAAATCAATTTCTTATAATCTAGCTATAATAAAAGAGAATAACAACACAGAAAAACCTCGTAATTCCCCAAGTTCCCATTTTTGGGTATTAGTTTCAACTTTCCCCAAGAGACCTTTATGAGGTAAGATTTTAAAACAGTTACCAAATTGTATTTATTTATATTTGACTCATCTGAACTTTATCACCCACCTTCGGTGGAGAGGCTAACCAGCAGTATAAATGATAGATCATTTAAAAGTTAAAGATTGTGGATAAGCCACTAGCTTGATCATTATCTCCTAAAAAATAATCATTGTATACCTCAGAAAAAAAAGAAAACAATACATAGCAGTCCCTACTGTAAATGATACTGTTTTTCATTCCTTATAATTCTAATGATAAATGTGAAAGCCCTTTAGCTGAAGTTTTTAAATATCCATGAGCCCATATTGATATAGATAAATTATTCAATTAATAAATAAAAAGGTGAGAAGGAACAACTCTTTCTTAAAGAATTACAACTAATGGATGTACAAAGAATGAACAAACTAGAAAATTATCAGTAGAACACCACAGTAATAATCATTTCACAAAAACCTATGTATGTATGCAAATATTGAGTAAAAGTTTAAAGACAAATCGAATATTTGCAGTCTCAAAGTATCCCCCCCCCCAAAAAAAAAATGTATTACTTAACAAAGGCAAAGTTTACAGTGGAGAAACTTAGCAGAAACTACTTAACCAAGTGATCAAGGTTAACATCACTGGTAACATCACCAGCATTAGGACATAATCAGTATCATGTACCCCCTGATATTATGTACTAAAAAGACACACCGTCTGTATGGTATTTTTCCTCAAAATTCATAACCTTCCTCTAATCATAAAAAAAAATATTGAGACAAACCCAAATTGAGGGACCTTCTGCAAAGTAACCAGACCAGTATTCTTCAACTGTGTCAAAGTCATAAGAGACAAGGAAAGACTGAGGAACTCTCATAGATAAGAGGAGACTAAGGAGACATGACAACCAGTGCAATGTGGGATTGTGTACTGAATCCTAGAACAGAAAAAGGATAATAGTGGAAAAACTGGTGAACTCTAAATAAAACCTATAGTTTAACTTATATTATTGTACCAGTGTTAATTCCTTCACTTTGATCACTGTACCATGGCTAAGTAAGATGATAACATTAGGGGAAGCTAAGTGAAGAATATATAGGAACTCCTTGTATTTGCAACTCTTCTCTAAGTCTAAAATTACTGCAAAATTAGAAGTTTAAAATATTGAGGTACTTTTAAAATATAAGCACATTATTATATACAATATACTGTATTTTGTGTGAAACACTTCTGTATCTCTTTGTCATGGTCTTGGTTTCTAGACATATTATGTATCCAATTATAACCATTTAACTTCAATGGATATCTCACCATCTGCCCTCTAGAAGGAAAAAACTTTTTTTTTTTTTAAGATTTTATTTATTTATTTGACAGAGAGAGATAGTGAGAGCAGGAACACAAGCAGGGGGAGTGGGAGAGGGAGAAGCAGGCTTCCCGCCAGGCAGGGAGCCCGATGTGGGGCTCGATCCCAGGACCCTGGGATCATGACCTGAGCCGAAGGCAGACGTTTAACGACTGAGTCACCCAGGCACCCCAGGAAAAAACTTTTATCACTACTTTGGTTATCTCCAAGATTAGACCATGGTCTAATGGTTCTATAGCTCCCCCAGCCTAAAAATCACTTATTTTATCATGTATTATTATAATAAATATACATGTCACAAAAAGTATATAAAAACTATTAATACATAGAAGACTTAAATATTTTAAAATCTATTCAAAAAAGCCTAGGAAAGAGTTGAATTTACGTTTAATATGATTCTGGGGCTGAGGAACTATGACTAAGAGAACATAATAAATGAGCATGAAGTCCTTCATTCATAGAGAAATGTCCACAATACTTAGTAGGGAGAACTGGTCTCTTAACAGGGTTCCCTACTCAACAGAGGAGTAAGAAAGATACTTTCACATTATGCAGCCTGGAGCCTTGGTGAGAGCCACCCAAAATCTATCAGTGTGAGCTCACTTCATAATGGGAGGCTTTCTCATTCTTTTTCCTTATTGGACGGTCTCTCTAGTGAGACCATCTATAGGCGGCTTCACAAAACTTAAATAAATTTCTAGATGATATTAGAAACATGCACAGCCATCCATAGATATTCCTTACTTACTAAGAATAGGTCTTACCCTCATATCCTACTCACTTTGAAAAACAATTATTGCAGTACTATTGCAAAATAAGTGAATATATGTATGTTTCTTAAAAGTCTATAATTTTATTAAATCTTTGTTCATCTTTAAAGTAAAAAGTTAAATAAATAATTATGTGAGTTATATATGGATATAATAGAATATCCTGGAAATAGAGAAGAATTAAAAACAACTATTTTAACCAAAACTATGGGTAATATTTTGCTAACTGCCTTTTAAATATTAATAATGTCTACCTCAATAGGGGACATGGCTTTCATTACCAAGTCAATATTCATCCAGTTTATGTAAATTTAAGTAGCATCACGCATTCTATTTTTCCATGACATTCTCTTCCTAATTCATACATAGGCTATTCGCACCTATGGACATGAGATCCACATGACAGAACTTCTCAACAAGTTAGACTTTTATGTCTTGCCTGTGCTCAATATCGATGGCTACGTCTACACCTGGACCAAGGTATATGAACCAATTTTTTTTTTAATATTTTATTTATTTATTTGACGGAGAGAGAATGAGAGACAGAGAGCATGAGAGGGGGAGGATCAGAGGGAGAAGCAGACTCCCCGCCGAGCAGGGAGCCCGATGCGGGACTCGATCCCGGGACTCCAGGATCATGACCTGAGCCGAAGGCAGTCGTTTAACCAACTGAGCCACCCAGGTGCCCCGGTATATGAACCAATATTGAGAGAGGTTGATGAAATTAAAACCAACCCACTTTCTTTTATACTTGGCCTAACCACGTAATCCACTTTCAGAACCGAATGTGGAGAAAGACCCGCTCCACCCAGGCTGGAACTACCTGCACTGGCACAGACCCCAATAGAAATTTTGATGCTGGTTGGTGCAGTAAGTATCTGGCTGACCATTTTGCAAGCATCTGTTGAAAAGCACAGGAGGAGAAATAACACAGGAAAACACAACAGTGTCCAAAACAAGAAAAAATGTAAAGTTTTATATTTTAGAATTCTAACTTTCTGAAAGCACAGACAATAAACAGTTTATTTATTCACTCAAAAAAATGTATTGTGTGCTCTATTGTGCTCTCAGCTGTGTTAGATGCTAGACACACAAGACTGAGTGATCCAGACATAATCCTCCTACTTCAAAATGTATAATCCAGAGGACACAGTCATTAAACAATTATTTAAATGAAATGGTGATATAATTCTAATTTTGTGATTCAACTCTCAGAAAATGATTACAATAATAAGGAAATTTCTCACGGATATTAATTTGTCCCCTACTTATTAATCATTTTACACTATATTGATCTCATTGTATATTACTACACAGGGACACACTGATGACTTTTACCCCATTAGCTTCAAAACATACCACCCTAATCTTGTGACTAAATGCATGCATGCTTTATAATATATACATACATTATCATAAGGACTCCTGTGAAAACAGCTTATTTTTAACTTTCTAATTTGAAAGTTTGAAACATGCCTTGTGATAACTTCAGTAGGTGACCATTCCATTAACGACCTGTTTTTCTAGAAATGGGAGCTTCTCGAAGACCCTGTGATGAAACTTACTGTGGACCTGCTGCAGAATCCGAAAGAGAGACAAAGGCTCTGGCTAATTTCATCCGCAGCAACCTCTCTTCCATCAAAGCATATCTGACGATCCACTCATACTCCCAAATGATGCTCTACCCTTACTCCTATGATTATAAACTCACAGAGAACAATGCTGAGTTGGTAAGTAGTCATGGTAGTAAATATGGTATTTCACTGGTGAGAATTTTTAAATCCTATTTCTGAGAAAAAATTATAAGAACAATTTCTAAAGATTCCATTATTAATTTTTGATAGTAGAAGCAAAAAAAAAAACTTACTACAGACTTACAAGGAATCTGGAGTTGGCTAGATAAATTAGCTTTTTAAAAGAGATAGGATTTTGACACAAGAAACCGTTCCCAACATGTTAAACTGGTTTAGTCACTAATCTTCAAAATGACAATAGGTACACTTATTCCTGCTTCACCACAATACTAACTCACATGATGATTTCAGATACATCAGGGATAATCAACAAAGTAGCTTCATCTCACACACAATTAGAAAGTCAATTTTGTCAAGTTGCCTTGAGCTGGATTTGACATAGGCAGAAGCATGGCAGATGTCATTAGGAATTTGGCCCATTTGGTTGATACTGGGTTAAGTGATAAGATCCTAAAATTGCTTATTTCACTATTTGACTAGGTGAGACACAGAAATAAAGCAATCAATGAACAAATTATATGAATGGGTCCTTACTAGATACAATGCAAAAAAATTTAAGTATCCATGACTAAAAAAACTACCAATCTTGTTAGAGAATCATGATATAATCACATGAAAAGTTAAATAAAATAAGAGTTTTATGACATTCAAATTAACAAATACCACATATCAATCATAATTTTTTTAAATCAGTAGGTTTGAACCCTTCAAACAATATTTTTTTTTCTAACTTATGATACATCTGACTGCCAGAAGTTGGGATCAGTGATCTAAAAGAACAAGTGTAAGATTTAAAGCATTTGAGTTATGCCAAAAAAAAAAAAAAAAGTGTCCCACTTAGACAATGACATAGATATTTGGCTTACCTAAGTGCATAAATTTGAAGACCCAATAACTTTAACAACTGGAAATTGTTGTTTTATACTTTCAGTCTTTCAGAGACCAAATAAAACGTGTAATGCTATAAATATTTTGTGAAGAGCAAAACAGAAAAATAACTCAGCCTCTTAGAAAATTGATATCTAATAGTTAGCCAGGTCCTTCTCATTTAAAAAAAAAAAAAAAATGCTATTGCTTCCCATTTTCCTTATCCAGAGCCAAAAAAACAAAGGAAAACATCATTAGTTGGAACCTTTAACTATTTCAGTTTTCCAATTATGCTCCATCTGTTAAATGTTCCCAGTGGGTGCTCACAGTCCAGCCAACCCAGAGATGGGTGTGGTCAGCTCCTCATTTCAATCCCAGATTTCAGTCCCAGAGGAGAGAAGGTGGAGCTATGTTGTTTGCTTTATTCATGTGAATGTGTTTAAATTGTACCACATCAGAAAAGAAAAAGACAAAGCCATAATAACTAAGCACTAATGAGTTAATAAGTAAAATATTAAAACTAAGATTATAAACCATATTAAGTGTAACAATAATATATACAGTTTGCTTAATATAACTAGTTTAAAACACAAATTCTAAAAGACAAAAGCTAACAGAAAAACAAAGTGTTGTCTGGAAATGAGCTGCTTCACAAAGTTTCAATACCTTTTCCTATTTGGGGAATAAGTTAATTCTAATTAACAAAGAAGTGGAATAAACAGAATTATATCACAATAAAATATTCATAATCTATTCTCAACAAAAGCACAAACCATAAAATAATCTTATCTTGGATGTTTAATTTTGTATTCACAAAACTAATAAATTCAAGAAGTACATGCTACTTCTTATCCTTTCCAAGCATGATAAAATAGGTGGCTAAACTGCAAAATTTAATTGCACTTATATCACATTAATTGATTTAAAAGTTACTTTAATTTCCAATAATTTTTTCCTATGATTAAGCTTTTGCTTAACATCTTAAAAGAAATATTTAAATCCCACTAGTGAAGTCTAAGGTGAATATTAATTTGATTAGTCGATTCATTGGGAATCTGAATTTAGTTCAGCACCCCAAAGCAACTTAAATCTTTTGAATAACTAGAGATCCTTTCAATCTTTTTATTTTGCATAATTCCAATTCACTTACTTCCTAAGCACATTTTGTTGGAACAATTCATAACTGTAGTGTTAATATATATATATATATCCAAAAGAGAATTTGAGTCTCTCATAAAGAAAAATATTGGCTTTTCATGGTTTTTATTTGTAATGAGAATATTAAGAAAAAAAAAGTAAAAGTCTTACTCTAGGCATGATAAATGTTCCATCCAAATCTAATGCTTCTATATGAATTTTCAACTAGAAAAATGTGACCCTGCTGTAAAAAACTAAAGGTAGGAAAAGATTTATAAGATGCATTCTTGGCATACCACATTATGGATAACTCAGAATTTCTTGAAGTAATGCTAAGTGGGCTTTGTCTTACCCAGAATTCAGGGCATAGATGTAGATACGATTCTTATTTATCTTTACACTTACAAAACTTGTAAGATTATATTTGTAGCAAAAAAAAAAATGCTTCAAGGAGACTAAGACTCTAAACTGAAGGAAATGATTCTGTACTTCTATTAGCATTCTCAGACCAAATTTAGGACGTACATAGCAATCTTTGATATCTGAGTCATGATAAAAATATATGTGGCTTCATTTCTGAAAGATCTTACATGTAGATTGCCTGAAATTATTCATATCATGAGACAACCTTTAGTGGGAAGAAAGGCAGAGATGAGAATGCAAAAGACCAATGAAGTTAAAGAACAGGAGAAGTAATATCATGGATTATAAAGAAAGCTACCAAAAAATATATCTACAGCAGATCAGTAAAAAGTATGAAAGATCATAAAAATACCTTACAAAAATAATGCTTTTCAGTTTGCTAACTGCTTTTACACATACTATATTATTTAAAGAAAGAATACAAAGTATACTGTGAGTTTCCAAGGCTTCAAACGCCTTCTAGTTCCTCAGTGTTGACTTCTTCAGTATGAAGCTATCACTATCTTCACAGGAAGTTTTAAGGCCCACAAAAAGAATATACTTTACATTTTCAAAATTCATATAATTCAATATTTCATTATATGACCTCTTTATGGTCAGAGTAAGTCTCCTCTTATTAAAGCGACTTAATTGAAAAGGTTCCCAAACCTAGCCATATCTTCACATTTACTGAGCATGGAAGAAGGTCCAAATCTTTGGTCTGCCTTCCCCCAAAAAAGGCCTACATGGTACTGTTAATAATAATAATTATTATTATTATCATAATACCATTTCTAAGTCCAAAAGCAAGAATGCAGAATAATAACTGGTCAACTAAGTATCTTGACCCATTCCCCAGACTGACCAAATTGGAAGCTGATATGCATTCCACTCACACCACATTTCTACATTAGAAGCACAGAACTTTACAGCTGGAAATCTTGGAATTTCTCTGGTTCTCCTTTCTCATTTTCCAGCTGAAACAATGAAGGCTTGGCTAAGCCAACACAGCAATACAGGCAGCCTTGGGCCCAGACCTATTGGATCCTGAAGAATTTCCTAGACTGCCCCAATTTCCAAAGACACCCACACATATTTGTGTGGCCATGTTCTATGCTGGTACCCCATGTAGCCGTTCTGCAGAACATTCATCAAATAGTCTTTCATCCCACAAATACCTTACTACCTCTGTCCCTGGACATTGCTAAGGATTTGCTCTGGTCAGCTGAGATGCCTAACTTCTCAGGTAATACCCAGTCTTCATGATTCTGGCCCTATGCTTTCATGGCCATATATTCACTAACCAGGAGAAAGATGACAGTCTTCCTGAAAAATTATTAAACTTGACCAAAAGATAAGAATCCATTTCTAAAACCTAACACCTTCCAGTCCAGTGGCACCTCCCTACCTCTTAATTAAAATTTGAGTTAATGAGCCACCAAGATAGAAATCCACTGCTTCACCCAAGCATGTGAGCATAAAGCAAGACCATGATTAGAGAGAAACATAAAAATCAGAGGGAAGAAACGTTGTGATTAGAAGGTGGATAATTGCAGGGCCATGTGCACACCCAATCACAGCTGTCCCCATGTCCCTGCCTAATAACAAGAATAACAAGGCCACAGGCCCGCTGTCAAGCAGGCTACCAGCAGCTAGGGTAGATAGGACCTGAGGCACAAAATAGCCACGACAGGTATTTTCTCAGAATTTTTAAACTTCACTTATAATATTAAAAAAAATCAGATGGCAACTGCAGAATTTATTTAATTAGAGAAACTGGTTGTTGATTTATCACTATACATTTTAAGAGACTTCTTGGCCTGTTAAAATTCTCCTACAGAGGCCTGGTCAGAACACAGCTCATCGGACAATTACCAGAAATTTCACTGAGTACCTATTAAGTGCTCAGCACAAACCATGGTTTTTGCTATTAAGATAGGATCTTCTTGAAATGGTAAGACTCAGATATCAGAAACCATAGAAGAGAAGTACAGAATTTAGAGTTTCAAACTAAGCACAGTAGTAGGAATTTAGGGCAGGAAAATGGTAATATGTAACGAGGCTAGTCAGTGAAGGTTATAGAAAGAAGAAACCTCATTTATTCCGGGCCTTGAAGGATGGGCAGGATTTGGGCAACAGAGGACAGAAGAGTGCATTTTAGGCAGAGAAAAGAGTCAACAAATGTCCAACAATAGGATTGAAAAATAGTCTGTTTCCAGTGTTCCTTGTGGAGAAAGAGTGGAAGTGAGGTAATGAGATTACCGAGAGACTTAAATGTCACAATGAGTCCTGTGTCATAGCAGGCCCTGGAGCCAGAAACCTGGTAAATGGGATTGCAAATATAGGACTCCCAGTTAGATGTGAATTTCAGATAAACAATAAATAATATTTAGTGTGTAACTATTTTCCAAATATTGCAGACTTATACTGAAAAAGTATTCACTGTTCATCTGAAATTTACATTTAACTAGGTATGCTGTATTTTTGGCGAAGTCTGGCAACCCTGCTGGTAGAGGGTATTTTAGCAGCATTGACCTAACAGCAGTGTTTAAGAGACACTTGCACTATCATCAGCAAAGAAGATAGGCATTCAGAGCACCTTCGAAATGAGTTGTCTTCCTTTTTAATTCTTTCTCCAAAATACACTCATGTTTACCCTAATTATGTCTTTTACCTCATTTCTTTCAAACTCATTTTGCCCTCTCCCCTACACCTAGGAGACATTTGGCAATGTTAGAGAGACATTTTTGGTTGTTGTAACTGTGGGAGTACTATAGGCATCTAGTTAGTGGGTAGAGGCCAGAGGATGCTGATAAACATTCTACAATGCACAGGACAGCCCCCACGACAAAGAATTCTCCAGCCCACATGTCAAGAGTGCCAAGGTTGAAAAACCCTGCTTTAAGCTAAGATAAGAGCAGAGTCACATTCCTGGCTAAAGGCCCCTGGCTTTCACCCTCCTCATAAACAGTTTACAATGTTCTACAAATCTGACATGCAAGAGATCCAGTACATTCCCATTATATAGCATTTATTTTTAATATTTTTAATATTTATTTTGAAGAAGTACCACCTCCACACACGCGCACACATAAAAATGCTCTAGACTTTGGAACTTCAGCTGACTCATGTTTCACATTCTCCTTGAATTTTCAAGAGCCTAAAAATATGCATGCAGATCAGCCAAAGAAAAAAACTGCTTTACATCCGCGAAAGCATTCCCACATCCCCATGGGCTCTGCCAAGACGGGCAGGCCCTGCTCTCCCAGGCCAAGCCTTTCCCTAACTCCTTGCCTTTCTCGAATCTCGGGCTTTGCAACCAGAGCCCATGCTTGTTTACCCTCCTGTTTTTCTCAGAAACATATTTGTTTTTTCAAATCCCAAAGGTTTTCTCCTCAGGGCCTGCTTGTAGGCCTGGCAGGCTTCTCCTCTCGCATCAAAATTATAAAAGTTAAATTCCTCATTGGTCCCTTGGTGTAAGTTACCCATTATCACAGAACAGAAGGAAGGAAACCGCAGTTAAGATCATTTTGATGCTTCCATTATCACATGTATTCACCCAGAGGAGTAATTAAACTCAGAACTTCAAGTTAGAAACAAAGTTCTGGAGAAAATTTCTTCGAACTGGCTTAGACCACAGAGTCAGTTTGGAATTTTTGTTTTCTTGTACTGTAATAATGGACCAGTGGAAGATTAGAAGAGGCAGCCCCCCACCTCCCATGACGCTGGCTTGCAATGAGGACCATGAGCACAGCCATGAGACAGGGGCTTCCTGATCACATGTTACCTGGGAAGGCAGGTCAGTGGAAAGAACACCCTCGCCTTATTCATCTTACTAGACCCCTGGAGCTCAGAGCCTGGGAAACATTACACTAGTTGGTCTTTTGTCTCTTGGGCTTTGAGTTAGATGTGACATTTTAGACTCTCTCCGTCTTTTGCTCTATGACCAAGGCTTCTTTTTAAGAAAACAGGTGACAAAAGAGAACATGCATAAGACATGGTAGGAAACTCATATCTAAGGATTAATAAAGGCTGGCCATGTTTGGCCTTGACTGAAAGCAAAGTTTTCTCTGAGGCTGATTTATATTTAGCTTCCTTCTGTTCTTTACAATTGGTAAAACCAGCTCCAGCAACACTTCTTTTGAAGTATTCGAAGGCCACAAGGAGAAGTGAAAAAGAGCACAGGATTTAAAGCAAGAAGAACCTAGCTCAAGTCAGCCACTTATGGGGCTGCATGCCCTTGGGAAAGTTCTTTTATCCTCTCTGAGTTTCAGTTCTTTTATCCGTAAAATGGGGATAAAAATATCTAGCTCTTATCAAGAGCTCTTTGTAAAGTCTAAGGTTTTATGTAAATGTTAGTTCTTATTTTGAACCCATTGAGCAAGGATGTAAGATGTCCCTCAAATGACAGGTTGTAAAGAAAGTGTCTGTAATTGGAGTTTCAAGATGTGGATCATGCTTTCTGATGTGCTATTGCTTCTGCGGGTCTTTCGTCAGCTGTCTTAGTCCCTTTTTACAGAAATGTACAAGGGAAAGGAGTTACCACTCTAACATTTTAGCAAATGCAGGAATTATCTCTCTTTTACCATTCCTGGCTGGGGTCAGTCACCCAGTTTGGTTGGAACATTCCCACTGAGCATGCTGCCCCACGTGGCATTCCATTCTGCGAGAAAATTCTATGCCGATGAAATGTGGACAGATAGTGCTGGAAAGATAAATGAGTAACATTTGTGAAAGTATTTGAACTCTTCAAAAGAAAAGACCCACACTGATTCCAGGGATTTTTGTTAAGATCATTGGAATTTAAAATATGATATTTTGGTCAATTAATGTCTATTCTGATTTTTTTGTCTCTTGGCCTCAGAGGGGCAGAGAGAAAGGGGCCACAGACTTCATTTTTTAAAAAATTAATGGAAATAAGTAAAATGCACAGCATAAGTCATTGTGTAAATGTGGCAACCCATCAACCATCACTACATGGTACCACCACCTTCCCCACAAACATCCCCTATCGCCACTCACATATGTCACAGCCTTTGCAGAGCTCAGCATCCCGCACACCCACCAAAATCAGGCCATCTATAATGCCCCAGTCCTAGGATAAGACTCAATCAACCAACCATGTGCTAGATGCTATACAATCTGTTGAGAATACAAAATAAACAGCCAAGAATCCCTTCCCACAAGGAGCTCACCTGGGAGGCAAATGGATGCAAAAACAATGGATTACAGAACAGAGTGACAGGAACTCTGAGAGTGGTGTTAGCCTTCACAAAGGAGGGGACATCGATGCTCCCCAAGAGATTTAGGGGCAGCTTCACAAAGAAGGTGACACGAAACCTGAATCTGGAAGAACAACAGTAGATCTCCAAGTGAACAAAGATGAGAAGAGGATTCCAACAAAGGGAGAAGGATACCCAAAGTGAGGGAGGTAAGGAGAGGCAGGAACAGGTGTATAGGGAAGAAGTTCAGGGAAACCTAGCTCAGAAGGAACACGGAATGCACAGCAAGTGATGCAGACTGAAAGAGAAGGGAGGGGCTAGCTCACACCCTTAGGCCAAGAAAGGAAGCTGGACTTCAAGAGAAGGTGAGAAAGCCACTGAAAGATGTGGTGATGAGGTGACACTCAGAAGATGAGTGATGAGGTAGACATCAAGAGGATAGAGCAACTGAGGACAAGAAGAGTAAAAACTGACACAAACTAAATGTTCCTGCAATGTGCACCAGTGGCAGCAACATATTAACGTCCTTTTTAAACTAACATTAATCTTAAATATTGCGGTCAGCACCAAAGGCAGAACAGTTGCTGCCAGAAGATGCCTAGGAAGTCTTAGAAAGCGCTTGGGTATCACTTTGAGAAAGGCAAACTGAACCTTTTTGTGTGGCCCTAACGGTAGTTAAGACTAAAATGGTAAGTTGATAAGTCAAAAGAGATAACAGATCACAAGCAGGCCCCTTCAGTTTTGTCAGATAACTCATATAGTATGTCACACCAATAAACACATTAAGAGACTTGAAGGTCAACAGACACAGGAGTTTAATAGATAACTTCAATGATCTTCTTGTCTTAAATCTTTTCTAGTCTTCATAACTGCTCATGTTTGGAACTAATATTGCAGAATCATCTTTTTTTTCCCCAGCTTTATTGAGATATAATTGACATATAACACTGTGTGAGGTTAAGGGGTACAATGTGACGATTTGATGCACATATATATAGGGAAATGTTCAACACATTAGTTAACACATCCTTTACCTCACATAAGTATCATTTTGTTGTTATTGCTGTTTTGTTGTTCTGTTATTTGTTGTTCTGTTATTTGTTGTTCTGTTAATGTTCTGTTATTGTGAGAACATTAAAGCTCTACTCTCAAAGCAACCTTTAAGTATATAGTATAGTACTGCTAATCATAGTCATAATGCTGTACCTTAGATCCCCAGAACTTATTAGAATTGTATTTCTAACTAGAAGTAATAATTCAAGGCTTAAAGGGGGAGGTGGGGAAACCAGAACAGATGAAAAGCCTCTGAATGGTAACTAGGGAAGGAACAAGAGTTATTTAGAATCGGAGGTTCTGCCTTACAGAAAAATAACTACAGATGTCCTCAGATGAATGGCAAGTTAAGCAAATTATAGAATAGTAGAAAATGTACTATTTACTTACCAAAAAAATTAGCACCTCACCACGATTCACATCTCCACAAGATGGTTTTAAATCTATTCTGCACACTATGCAATTGTTAATTGATTTTTCTCATTTCCATCTGCAATAGGCCTTATATTAAAGGGTAGAGAGAAGACTTAGCTCTAGTGGGTTGGTTAGAATAAGATTAAACAACAGGAACTATACATTTAGATCACAACAGTAAAGATTCCATGCAGTAAGAGAAAGCATATATTAGTTTACCAGATGGGAAAAAAAAGGGAAGTAAAACCCTAAAATTTTCAAGTTACTGTTCCAAAACTCTGAGAAAAATAAATTAGTTCAAAGAAACTGATTACACCATTTCAGTGGACCACAATATCATGACTTATATTTTATAATTATTTTTTAAATTTTCTAATTTACCACTTGGTTAGTGAAGCATTAACAATTTGGGAACTGGAACTTTGAAGTTTTGTAGACATGCCCTTGTCAATTTAACATAAGACGCTACTAAACTGGTTTTGATATTAGAACAAGGACTAAGGGAAGTTACTACTTTGTAAAACTAGGAGTATTTTGATTTCATCACCAACCTCATCGCTTTCCAAGCATATGTACAAGACATAATTATGATGCCAAAGTATGAAATATAGCTAGTTTCATAACCAGAATGAATTATGGCTAATTCTCCCGTGGTAAACAATCAGATTTTCAAATCTGTATTCCCAAGACAGGCCAAGTCAGGCCTTACTTTTCGAGTGATTCATTTAAATACGCAGTATGTCAGTGGATGTTAGGAAGTTTACAGCACAGGGGGCCTGGGGGTACAGAGCCCTTGCCCTTGAAGAGTTGGGGGTCAGGGAGGCAGAAAAGCAATGGGTCTTTTGAGAAAATGAAGCTGCTTCTTAAAGAAAAAAATACACATAAGCTAATACTTGCCACTTTTTTGAAATTCTGGAATTCAAATGTTCTTCATTTTGAAATAGAGTAGATGTTGTCTAATTCTTCAGTCTAAAAATCTTCCAAGCTGGAACCACCCTCATCCCTGGAACTGCCAATTCCTTAGTATTTCTATGTTGGCAGAACACTGTATTGAGTATCCAATCATTCCTATGTGTAGCTTTTAATACTCCTGCCCCAGCTCATACAATTCTATCTTATCCTCACTTTATAACCTGCCACATTTCCAGGTAGTTTTTGTTTTGTTTTGTTGGGGGTTATTTTGTATGTATTTGATTTTTGTTTACCTGTATTAGGTAGAAAACCTCAACCACAAAGACCTCCTTGTCTCCTGCTTTTCTCTTACAAGCTCCAGAGACAATATAGATTTGCCAAACTAATCCTTACACATAACCTAATTCCTAATACACAGTGACATTTTACTAAATCAATGAATGTGATATCTGGGACAGTTACAGGTTGCTGTAGCCTCATTTCTCTAGCCTAAACTAAGCAAATCATAGAATAGTAGAAAATGTAAAAAAACAAAATGTTTGATTTTAAAATTTAAAAAAACAAATGTTTGACAAGCCTAAGGAAGAATACCTGGGAAAAAAAGACACACTAAGTTCTATGTAAATAAAAAAGAAAAGAAAGTAAAAGATTGTCCTCTGACTAAAATAGAAGTTACTGCTAGGACCCATACTTTACTGCAATAATTATTTAAAATGAATGTAAAGACCTAATTCTCAAATAAGAGGGTAAGATGCTAATTATCTTCAGAGTTCCAACAAATAGTTCCTGGACAACCACTAAGTGGTAAGCCTTGGCTTGGACCCTGAAGACATGGAGATAAAAGACAGAAAAAGTCACTGAGAACTCAGAGGCCAGCAAACGGTGTTGCCACAGTATGACACATTCAGAGGGAAGCTCAGAGTGAGTGCTTGCAGAGGGCATTTAGGGAAGACGTATTTTCATAAGAATCGCTTGGATCCTATGACCAGGTTAGAGTGAAAAATTGGATGCGCACTGAGCAGGAATAAAACTAACCCAAACTGTGTCTTATGCCTCTTCAATGTCTTAAAAATAAGGTACAGATGGGGGGGTGGAGCAAGATGGCGGAGGAGTAGGAGACCTGGATTTCGTCTCCTCTCAGGAATTCAGCTGGATAAGGATCAAACCATTCTGAACACCTACAAACTCAACAGGAGACCGAAGAAAAGAAGAGCAACAACTCTCTCATCAGAAAAGCGACCACTTTCTGGAAGGTAGGACGTGCGGAGAAGTGAATCCGAGGCGATATTCGGGAGGATAGACGGCGGGGGAGGGGCCTCCGTCGGCCGCTTCTGGCAAGTGATAGAGCCGCGGAGCACAAAATCGGAACTTTTAAAAGTCTGCTCCGCTGCGGGACGTCACTCTGGTGGCTAAGCGGGGGGTGGAACCCTCCGGGACAGTGTGGTCTCGGGACCCTCGGGGTCACAGAAAGACCGGGGGTGCCTGAGTGTGGCAGAGCTCCCAGGTATCGGAGCAGGGAAGCGGGCTGCAGAGGCGGAGCCCAGGCGCGGGCTCTCAGCTCGGGGTGGCCATAAACCGTGATCCGCAGCACAGTCGGGCTCCTGCTCCTCCAGCAGGGACCCAACAAGCGGCAGATCCGGGGAGACTCACCTTCCTCCCCCGGGAGGAGCCACGCGGGAGCGCACCGCAGGGATCTGCTGGGTTTGGAGACTCCACCCGGGGTCGGGTGTCAGAGATAGAAACGCGCGGTTACAGGCCGGGTGAGCACGGAGTGCGGCCGGAGACCGGGGAGACGAGAGTGACTGACGGCTTTTCTCTGGGGGCTCACTGAAGAGTGGGGCCCTGAGTTCTCGGCTTCTATGGGACGGAGATTGGGAGGCCGCCATTTTCACTCTCCGCCTCCAAAGCTGTACGGAAAGCTTCCAGGGAACAAAAGCTGCCGAGAGCAAACCCGAGCAGATTCCTTAGCCGGGAGGGGGCAAGGGCGGGGCAATTCCGCTTCCGGCAGAGACATTTGGAAACCACGGCAACAGGCCCCTCCCCAGAAGATCAGCGAGAACAGCCAGCCAAGACCAAGTTTACCGATCAATGAGAACGGCAGAACTCCAGCGCTAGGGGAATACTGCACATAGAATTCATGGCTTTTTTACCATGATTCTGTAGTCCTTCAAAGTTAATTTTTTTTAACTGTTTTTTTTTTTAATTTTTCTTTTTCCCTTTTTCAACCAACATCTAATCAATCCCTTTTTTAAAAACACATTTTTATTTTTCATTTTTAGACTCATATTCTATCCCTTCATAGTAGTTACCCATATTTTTGGCATATATATATATATAAGTTGTTCTCTCTTTAAAATTTTGAGATAGTTTCTTCTAACAGATTAAAATATACCCTAAATCTCTAGTATATGGTTTTTTCTACTCCCCTGCCTGATCACATTCTCTCCCTTTTTTTTTTCTTTTTTCTTTCTTTAAATCCTCTTCTTTCTTTTTTCAAACAACTTCTTATCAATTCCTTTTATAAAATTTTTTATAATTTCCATCTTTACAGTCATATTCCCTCCCTTCATCATATCAACCCTTATTTTTGTACATATATAAGTTTTTCTTTCTTTAAAATTTTGGGAGGCACTTTCTTCTAAAAGACCAAAATACACCCCAAATCTAGTGTGTGGCACTGATCTATATACCAGCCTGATCATATTTGATCACATTCTGGTTTTTTTTGTTGTTGTTGTTTTGTTTTGTTTGTTTTTGTTTGTTTTTATCTTTATATTTTTTTTCTTTTTCTTTTTTCTCTCTTTCCGTTTCTTTTTCCACTGCTTCAGGTCTTTTCTGATTTGTTTAGAGTATATTTTCTGGGGATGTGGTTACTCTGAGAGCATTTTGTTCTCTCATTAATCTATTCTCCTCTGCACAAAATGACAAGATGGAAAAAATCACCTCAACAAAAAGAACAAGAGGTAGTACCGACTGCCAGGGACCTACTCAATACGGACATTAGTACAATGTCAGATCTAGAGTTCAGAATCATCACTTTAAAGATACTAGCTGGGCTTGAAAAAAATATGGAAGTTATTAGAGAAACCCTTTCTGGAGAAGTAAAAGAGCTAAAATCTAACCAAGTAGAAATCAAAAAGGCTATTAATGAGGTGCAATCAAAAATGGGGGCGCTAATGGCTAGGATAAATGAGGCAGAAGAGAGAATCAGTAATATAGAAGACCAAATGATGGAAAATAAAGAAGCTGAGAAAAAGAGAGATAAACAACTACTGGATCATGAGGGCAGAATTCGAGAGATAAGTGATACCATAAGACGAAACAACATTAGAATAATTGGGATCCCAGAAGAAGAAGAAAGAGAGAGAGGGGCAGAAGGTATAATGGAGCAAATTATAGCAGAGAACTTCCCTAATTTGGGGAAGGAAATAGGCATCAAAATCCAGGAAGCACAGAGAACCCCCCTCAAAATCAATAAAAATAGGTCAACACCCCGACATCTAATAGTAAAACTTACGAGTCTCATAGACAAAGAGAAAATCCTGACAGCAGCTCGGGAGAAGAGATATGTAACCTACAATGGTAGAAACATTAGATTGGCAACAGACCTATCCACAGAGACCTGGCAGGCCAGAAAGGACTGGCAGGATATATTCAGAGCACTAAATGAGAAAAATATGCAGCCAAGAATACTCTATCCAGCTAGGCTGTCATTGAAAATTGAAGGAGAGAGAAAAAGCTTCCAGGACAAACAAAAACTAAAGGAATTTGCAAACACAAAACCAGCCCTACAAGAAATCTTGAAAGGGGTCCTCTAAGCAAAGAGAGACCCTAAAAGCAACATAGACCAGAAAGGAACACAGACAATATACGGTAACAGTCACCTTACAGGCAATACAATGGCACTAAATTCCTATCTTTCAATAGTTACCCTGAATGTAAATGGGCTAAATGCCCCAATCAAAAGACACAGGCTATCAGACTGGATTAAAAAACAAGACCCATCAATATGCTGTCTGCAAGAGACTCATTTTAGACCCAAAGACACCCCCAGATTGAAAGTGAGGGGGTGGAAAACCATTTACCATGCTAATGGACATCAAAAGAAAGCTGGGGTGGCAATCCTTATATCAGACAAATTAGATTTTAAACCAAAGACTGTAATAAGAGATGAGGAAGGACATTATATCCTACTTAAAGGGTCTATCCAAAAAGAAGATCTAACAATTGTAAATATCTATGCCCCTAACATGGGAGCAGCCAATTATATAAGGCAATTAATAACAAAAGCAAAGAAACACATCGACAACAATACAATAATAGTGGGGGACTTTAACACCCCCCTCACTGAAATGGACAGATCATCTAAGCAAAAGATCAACAAGGAAATAAAGACTTTAAATGACACACTGGACCAAATGAACTTCACAGACCTATTCAGAACATTCCATCCCAAAGCAACGGAATACACATTCTTCTCTAGTGCCCATGGAACATTCTTCAGAATAGATCACATCCTAGGTCATAAATCAGGTCTCAACCGGTACCAAAAGATTGGGATCATTCCCTGCCTATTTTCAGACCAAAATGCTTTGAAACTAAAACTCAATCACAAGAGGAAAGTCAGAAAGAACTCAAATACATGGAGGCTAAAGAGCATCCTACTAAAGAATGAATGGGTCAACCAGGAAATTAAAGAAGAATTAAAAAAATACATGGAAACCAATGAAAATGAAAACACAACTGTTCAAAATCTTTGGGATGCAGCAAAGGCAGTCCGAAGAGGAAAGTATATAGCAATACAAGCTTTTCTCAAGAAACAAGAAAGGTCTCAAGTACACAACCTAACCCTCCACCTAAAGGAGCTGGAGAAAGAACAGCAAAGAAAGCCTAAACCCAGCAGGAGAAGAGAAATAATAAAGATCAGAGCAGAAAGCAATGAAATAGAAACTAAAAGAACAGTAGAACAGATCAACGAAACTAGGAGCTGGTTCTTTGAAAGAATTAACAAGATTGATAAACCCCTGGCCAGACTCATCAAAAAGAAAAGAGAAATGACCCAAATCAACAAAATCATGAATGAAAGAGGAGAGATCACAACTAACACCAAAGAAATACAAACAATTATAAGAACATATTATGAGCAACTCTATGCCAGCAAATTAGATAACCTGGGAGAAATGGATGCATTCCTAGAGATGTATCAACTACCAAAACTGAACCAGGAAGAAATAGAAAACCTGAACAGACCTATAACCACTAAGGAAATTGAAGCAGTCATCAGAAATCTCCCAACAAACAAAAGCCCAGGGCCAGATGGCTTCCCAGGGGAATTCTACCAAACATTTCAAGAAGAATACCTATTCTTCTGAAACTGTTCCAAAAAAAGGAAATGGAAAGAAAACTTCCAAACTCATTTTATGAGGCCAGCATTACCTTGATCCCAAAACCAGACAAAGACCCATCAAAAAGGAGAATTACAGACCAATATCCCTGATGAACATGAATACAAAAATTCTCACCAAAATACTAGCCAATAGGATCCAACAATACATTAAAAAGACTATTCACCACGACCAAGTGGGATTTATCCCTGGGCTGCAAGGTTGGTTCAACATCCGCAAATCAATCAACGTGATACAATACATTAACAAAAGAAAGAACAAGAATCATAGGATCCTCTCAATAGATGCAGAAAAAGCTTTTGACAAAGTACAGCATCCTTTCTTGATCAAAACTCTTCAGAGTATAGGCATAGAGGGTACATACCTCAAGATCATAAAAGCCATCTATGAAAAACCTACAGCGAATATCATTCTCAATGGGGAAAAACTGACAGCTTTCCACTTAAGGTCAGGAACACAGCAGGGATGTCCACTATCACCACTGCTATTCAACATAGTATTGGAAGTCCTAGCCACAGCAATCAGGCAACAAAAAGAAATAAAAGGCATCCAAATCGGCAAAGAAGAAGTCAAACTCTCACTCTTTGCAGATGATATGATACTTTATGTGGAAAACCCCAAAGACTCCACCCCAAAACTGCTAGAACTCATACAGGAATTCAGTAAGGTGGCAGGATAGAAAATCAATGCACAGAAATCAGTGGCATTCCTATACACCAACAACAAGACAGAAGAAAGAGAAATTAAGGGGTCGATCCCATTTACAATTGCACCCAAAACCATAAGATACCTAGGAATAAATCTAACCAAAGAGACAAAGGATCTGTACTCAGAAAACTATAAAATACTTATGAAAGAAATTGAGGAAGACACAAAGAAATGGAAAAACGTTCCATGCTCATGGATTAGAAGAACAAATATTGTGAAGATGTCAATGCTACCTAGAGCAATCTACACATTCAATGCAATCCCCATCAAAATACCATCCACTTTTTTCAAAGAAATGGAACAAATAATCCTAAAATTTGTATGGAACCAGAAAAGACCGCGAATAGCCAGAGGCATGTTGAAAAAGAAAAGCAAAGCTGGCGGCATCACAATTCTGGACTTCAAGCTCTATTACAAAGCTGTCATCATCAAGACAGTATGGAACTGGCACAAAAACAGACACATAGATCGATGGAACAGAATAGAGAGCCCAGAAATGGACCCTCAACTCTATGGTCAACTCATCTTCGACAAAGCAGGGAAGAATGTCCAATGGAACAAAGACAGTCTTTTCAACAAATGGTGTTGGGAAAATTGGATAGCCACATGCAGAAGAATGAAACTGGACCATTTCCTTACACCACACACAAAAATAGACTCCAAATGGTTGAAAGACCTAAATATGAGACAGGAGTCCATCAAAATCCTAAAGGAGAACACAGGCAGCAACCTCTTCGACCTCAGCCGCAGCAACTTCTTCCTAGAAACATTGCCAAAGGCAAGGGAAGCAAGGGCAAAAATGAACTATTGGGACTTCATCAAGATAAAAAGCTTTTGCAAAGCAAAGGAAACAGTCAACAAAACCAAAAGACAACTGACAGAATGGGAGAAGATATTTGCAAATGACATATCAGATAAAGGGCTAGTATCCAAAATCTATAAAGAACTCATCAAACTCAACACCCAAAGAACAAAGAATCCAATCAAGAAATGGGCAGAAGACATGAACAGACATTTTTCCAAAGAAGACATCCAAATGGCCAACAGACACATGAAAAAGTGCTCAATATCGCTCGGCATCAGGGAAATCCAAATCAAAACCTCAATGAGATACCACCTCACACCAGTCAGAATGGCTAAAATTAACAAGTCAGGAAACGACAGATGTTGGCGGGGATGGGGAGAAAGGGGAACCCTCCTACACTGTCGGTGGGAATGCAAGTTGGTGCAGCCACTCTGGAAAACAGTATGGAGGTTCCTCAAAAAGTTGAAAATAGAGCTACCATATGATCCAGCAATTGCACTACTGGGTATTTACCCCAAAGATACAAAAGTAGGGATCCGAAAGGGTATGTGCACCCCGATGTTTATAGCAGCAATGTCCACAATAGCCAAACTGTGGAAAGAGCCAAGATGTCCATCGACAGATGAATGGATAAAGAAGATGTGGTATATATATACAATGGAATATTATGCAGCCATCAAAAGGAATGAGATCTTGCCATTTGCAACGATGTGGATGGAACTGGAGGGTATTATGCTGAGCGAAATAAGTCAAAAAGAGAAAGACATGTATCATATGACCTCACTGATATGAGGAATTCTTAATCGCAGGAAACAAACTGAGAGTTGCTGGAGTGGGGGGTGGCGTGGGAGGGATGGGGTGACTGGGTGATAGACACTGGGGAGGGTATGTGCTCTGGTAAGCGCTGTGAATTGTGCGAGACTGTTGAATCTCAGATCTGTACCTCTGAAACAAATAATGCAATATATGTTAAGAAAAAAAAAGAAGAAGAAGGTAGCAGGAGGGGAAGAATGAAGCAGGGGAAATCGGAGGGGTAGACGAACCATGAGAGACGATGGACTCTGAAAAACAAACTGAGGGTTCTAGAGGGGAGGGGCGTGGGAGGATGGGTTAGCCTGGTGGTGGGTATTGAGGAGGGCACATTCTGCATGGAGCACTGGGTGTTATGCACAAACAATGAATCATGGAACACTACATCTAAAACTAATGATGTAATGTATGGGGATTAACATAAGAATAAAAAAATAAATAAATAAGGTACAGATGTTTGTTTGTTTGTCAGTGTGTGCTTTTATGTATTTACTCACGAACTGCTGGTTCTTTTGCAGAATGCCCTGGCGAAAGCTACCGTAGAAGAACTTGCCACCCTGCATGGCACCAAGTACACATATGGCCCAGGAGCTACAACAATCTGTGAGTCTTGGCTTCAGAACTGTGCAACGAGACCACACACCTAAAAGGGCAACAAATGGTTCCCAGAGCCTTTCCTTTCAGATCATTTAAAGCATGTGGCTTTTGCCTGACAGTGGATTTTTTATATGACATGTCATTAGTTTTCTGTTCAGAAAAAGTATCCCCTCCAACCCAAGAAAACACTTGTGCTCGGTAAACATCCATTGAGCAGCCACCACTATGTGCCAGGTCCTCACTAGGTACTAGGAAAGAAAGGAAGGGCGGATGGAGAGAAGGCAAGAGAAAAGGAGAAAGGGAAGTTGGGGAACCAGCACAGTCTTCGAAGAATCCACAGAAAGGCAGCAGGAAAACTAAATATAGGGGTGCTAGATGTTATGATAGAGGATGCACAAGGAAAGAGCACACTCCAGCACCAACCAGCCCATCCCACAGCATCGGGGATGACTGCCCAGGATAATGACCCAGAAGCTTTACCTGGAAAGACAATTGCTGAAGACAAGTATAAGAAGGAGTGTCTTCCTGACTAAACAGACTGCAGGTGCGAGGGCTAATTCAGGCTCAAGCCACTTTCCAGGGGTAGATGTCAGCCCCTCTGACCAGTCACTCGGTGTGTTCGAGCCAAGTGGCAAGAGACACACAGCAAGAGAGTTAGGTAGGGGCTAGGCCCCAGATTTCACTTAGATGCTACAGAGTTTAAATTTCACTGGGAAGGCACATTATGCAGGCCCCATTTTAAATTTCTACTTATATTTTCCTTTGCCTTTGTATGATTTCTTTTTGCCCCAGATCTGAAAGGACTAGAAATACAAGGGAAAAGGCCCAGTCCTGTTATCACAGGGCCTCCCATGCAGTTGGAGAGGGTCCAATCCTGGGTTTTGGTTTTAAGTTTTATGTAGAATATGGTTTTCTATACTCTTGTCCTTTTTTAACCTGCTCTGAATCATATAGGGTACAGTGTTTTCCTAAGGGGGTTCTAGCAGAAGTAGCCCACCTATTCATATACTGTGAAGTTCTTATATGTTTTATGCAGACTAGTTCAGTGAGGATTCTTTTTTCATTATACTGTAAACCCTTGGAGGACAGAAGTCACGTCTTTCCTTTATTCCGGCATCTCCAGAGGAGAGCCCACGGCCCACTGCTCAGTGAGGGCTGTACAACCGTTGACTGAATAAATAGATGAAAGAATGAATGAATGAATGAACGAAAAAATGACCTAGTGACTTAACATATAGAAAATCTACAAGGCAGTGACATAGTAACTGTTACTGACTGAAGAACTGAACAAATGCCTAACCTCGGCCAGACCATCTGCTAGGCCCTGAGGAAACACAAATAAAGTCCCAGCCCTGCCCTCAAGGTGCTCTGATTTCATCAGCACTGTTTCCTTGGGGTTTGGAGTTCGCTCCTATCACCAGTCATCATGCAGCCTTCCCCAGAAATTATCTTTATTTTGTAAACAAATTACATATGATATAGTTTACCACAGCATACAAGCACAGTGAGAAGGTTATGTTATAAATTACATACTTCCTGGGGTAGTAAACACATCATTGCCACTAATTAGGCTTAGAGGTAAGATTGGACTGATTTTTTAAAACTGCCCTCCATATCTTTTATAATCCAGTTTTCTAGAAAATTGGCCTGCCAGGCGCCTGGGTGGCTCAGTCGTTAAGCGTCTGCCTTCGGCTCAGGTCATGATCCCAGGGTCCTGGGGTCGAGCCCCACATCATGCTCCCTGCTTGGCAGGAAGCCTGCTTCTCCCACTCCCCCTGCTTGTGTTCCTGCTCTCTCTATCTCTCTCTCTGTCAAATAAATAAATAAAATCTTTAAAAAAAAAAAAAGAAAGAAAATTGGCCTACCTATAATATTTTGCCCAATGCAACAGTGGTAATTATAAAAGAAAGCTGGCTTTTTTCTTTTTTTTAATTTCCTTCCTGGATTTAGTGTTTTGGGGGTTTGTTCATTTTTTTTCTGCTCTTTGCACATTTCAGATCCTGCTGCTGGGGGCTCTGATGACTGGGCTTATGACCAAGGAATCAAATATTCCTTTACCTTTGAACTCCGGGACAAAGGCAGATATGGCTTTGCCCTCCCTGAATCCCAGATTCAGCCAACCTGTGAGGAGACAATGCTGGCCATCAAGCACCTTGCCAGATACGTCCTGAAACATCTGTACTAGTAGAGAATCCTGACAGCCTTATGTCAAAGTTTCTTTTCTATCCTAAATTCTTATTTTTGTCTGCCTGGATATTTTCTAGATCCAATCTTTCTTTTAAGCCACTAGTCTATTAAACTACTTGGATCTTTTAATACTGATCATAATAAAAATGAATCATTGTAATTAGAAACCTGACAGATTGTCTACTTCTTTGGGGAAAAAAATGATGTGAATCAGTGACTAAGCAAGCCATCCACAAGTAACGATGTGGATCAACGATATAGGAGTTAAAGTCCTCAGGGTACTTGCCAACACTGGCAGAGTGCAGAGATGTACAGGTTCTAATGGGGGCTTATGAGGAAGAAGACATATAAGGGGAAATTTAGCAAATTGTGATATAGGTGAAAAGACCCCATCTTGCTTTAGCTTTCATCTCAGCTCATTTATTTTATGGACTGTCTACTACATGCCAAACACTTTGCTAAGCAATTAGGGACAGAGCAATGAAAAAGAAAGACAGTTCTGCCTTCAAAGGGCATTTGGGAAGACAGACATGAAATAAATAATTAGCTATTTCACTAATTATTTAATAAGTCATGATTTAATTTACATTAAGCAAGTAAGTGCTAGACAAATTACATGAAAAGAACATACACCAGGTCTACCTCCCTGATGTGGGGGAGAAGGCTCTCTCAGGGAATGCTGGAACCTGAAGAATAAGTCACAATTATCTGGATAAAGGGAGTGCCCCTTCCAAGCCCTGATGCAGAACCCGTAGGAAGAAAGCCAGAGAGGAAGGAACCTAGACAGTTGAGGAAAGAAAGCATGTACAGGGACTGAGGAAGGTAGGAGGGACTATTAAGCAGAGCTTAGAGCTTAAGGTTTTGGAACATGGGTCTAAGAACAATGGGAAGACATGGAAAACATTCAGTTGCAAATGACCTAATCAGAGTTTTTAAAACATCAACCAGCTAAGATGGAAAGCAGACTGAGGTCAAACAAGAGGGTGTCAGAAGGGTGTTAACAAGGAGACCTGTTACAGGAGGGTGATACAAAGCAGATTGGAGGTAAAACAAAAGGGTGTTAGGCCTTAAACAAAAGAGGCAAAAATTACTCCATGACTTGAAGTTTCCCAGAATTATAACTGAACATGCTAATGTCAGAGACTATTATGCAAAGTTCAAATTTTAAAATATAATAATAGGTATTTAGTTACAATTTGGGAACATCTCTTAATTTAAAATCTACTTTACTATTCTATTTACTTTAAAATATGAGCTCATTGTTTTCTGTGTGGATCCAAGGAAAATAGGATTCCATATCTAGCAAAACATGTTAAAATATCTATGACAGTGTTCTATTCAAAAGAAGAATCCTTTGAAGTCACAGTGGTTTGGAAGTTGTCAAGCCAAAGAATGATTAATTGCATTAATTGTCCACTAGATGGTAGCAGTGCAGCTGCTACAATTTGTCAAGTAATCATCTTCAAAATAATTTAGTAATACATCATTTAAATAGACACTTAAGAGCAAAAAAAGAAATTCCCATGAATTCTCAACCAGTATTGATGATAATAAAAAAATAGATGTAGGGGCGCCTGGGTGGCTCAGTCGTTAAGCATCCGCCTTCAGCTCAGGTCATGATCCCAGGGTCCTGGGATTGAGCCCCGCATCGGGCTCCCTGCTCTGCCGGGAGCCTGCTTCTCCCTCTCTCACTCCCTCTGCTTGTGTTCCCTCTCTCTCTGTGTCTCTCTCTGTCAAATAAATAAATAAAATCTTTAAAAAAAAATAGATGTAATTTAGCTAAATTATCTTACCCCGTTTTATTTAAATTATACCCATGTTGGGAATTGGAGAGCTAACTCAACCAAAGTTACCTGAGTGAAGTTATCTTGCTGGACGTATATCATTCAATCCATAGATAGTTCCACAAGACTCCCATACTCCACCTCTAGCAGATAACATTGACCTCTAAGAAATGCTATGTGTGACCCAAAGTTCAAAAGTCATGTGTGTAAACCATAAAGAACTATGTCTCTAAATTGAGTGCTTTAAATTAGAAATTAGAAATGTTCAAAAATTCCAAGGAATTTTTTCAAAAAAGATAAGGACCAGGATAGTAAGTATGTAAATATTCTCATTTAAAATCCCTTGTATCCAAGAATTCTTGCACCAGAAACATTTTTGATATATCTCTGGTCAACTCAAAGTCAACAGCTAGCTGGCTAGGAGTGCCACTTGCCTGAGCTGAACTGAGCTAAAACAGAGAGATGTCTGCTTTAGTCCTTCCCAGGGCAATAATACCATATGACCTCCTGCCAGGCAGACCAGGGACTGCCAAGTTTTCCTGCCCAGGCTTGCCCACCCAGGAGCCTCTGACTGTAAGGGCACCTCTCTCTTCCTCCCTCCTTTAAATTACTCCCTCACTGAGATCCCAGGACAGGCTCTGAGCCCTTCCTCAGTCCCAAGCTCTCATTTCCCAAACAGTAATTAACCAACAGCACAGAAATGGCTCCCTGAATTTTTCCTATCTCAAAACGGTGTTGCTACAACATAGCAAGACTGGTTTTCCAGTCTGGAATAAGGGAGTTCTTCATATCTAGAATAACATCCCATGTATTCACCTGCTTTTGCCAACTAACATATATGAACTGCTCAAAGAAAATTTCAGGCACAGAAGAAAAACAGAAGGAACCATGACAGCTAATGAGGTTATTTGGGGGCCAAATGGGGTCTTGATGATCCTCTTAGGTCTTCTCATTTGAGCAGGTAGTCACTCGCCCTCTAGCCAGGTCTGACACTGCCTGAACCACACACCCACATCTTTGTCCAGAAATGCCACCTTTCTTCAAATAATGAAGACAAGTTTCCTGCAGCATTTTGCAGGGCAGCTTCATTTCAATGATAAGAATCCAATATCCACAACTAAAGGCAACAAATTTTTCTTTCAACATACCCTTTATGAGATACCTAAAGGTATTCCAGAAGCTTATTGGATTTGAGTTGAAGATGGAGAAGTATTTGAAAGAGCCTAGTAAAATCACAAGAGAACTTTCACTTTCATTTTCTAAGGTATCTCTTTTATAGTGATAATGTTTGAAAATATGCATAAAAATATAGTTTAAAAATAAAGCAATATTTTATTTTATTTTTCTGAAGATTTTATTTATTTATTTGCGAGAGAGAGCATGAACATGGGGAAGGGGCAGAGTGAGAGAGAGAAGCAGACTCCACATTGAGCAGGGAGCCCAATGAGGGACTCAATCCCAGGACCCTGAGATAATGACCTGAGCCCAAGGCAGATGCCCAACTAACTGAGCCACCCAGATACCCCTAAAGCAATATTTTAAACTGTGGCTAGACATATACTACTACAAAACTCCTAGGAGTACAAAGATTCAGAAGGATGGAAAATTATTGTTGTGTGAGGCATTCAACTTTAAATTTCTTTTTAAAGAGATTAATTTGACCTATGAAATACCACACCACCTTACAAAGTCAATCCTAAAATGATATGTTGTTCAATAGCCATTCATCCTATTCTATACATATGCCAAGATCTTTTATAAATTCTTTTTTTTTAAGATTTTATTTATTTATTTGAGAGAGAGCATGAGATAGAGAGCATGAGAGGGGGGAGGGTCAGAGAGAGAAGCAGACTCCCTGCTGAGCAGGGAGCCCGACGTGGGACTCGATCCCGGGACTCCAGGATCATGACCTGAGCCGAAGGCAGTCGCTTAACCAACTGAGCCACCCAGGCGCCCTTTTATAAATTCTGATGCAATAATATAAGATGGCTCAGAACTATGCCTGCCAAGAAACCATTTGTTCTGAGAAAAAGTTTCAGAATACTCTTGAAATCCATTTATTATTGTATCTGTTCTTCAGAGGCTAAATAAATTGGGGAGGAGTAGGAAGTCTTAAAAGCATCCCATGTTGATATCCTATTCCAGAAACAGGGAACTGAAATATGTAACAGATATTAAGAAGTCCAAGATTATTTATAATCAGAGTCTTATCCCTGAGAGATACCAGGATCTCACACATTTACCTAGATCCCCAAATAAAACAGAAGTGTCCTTCATACTTGACCTGAAAAATAGACATACAAGACTTCTCCACAGTTTTAAAACTAGTCACACAGAAAAAGGCTTTAAGAAAACATATAAGAATGTTAGAATTAAAGGTGATTTCTATTTTCTTCTTTCAAATTTTGTTTTTGCTAAATTATTTCCAGTAGGCATTTATTACTTGAAGAATCAGAAAATAAAACTCCAAAAAGAAAAGCTGTAACACAAAAAATTTTTCCTGAAGTAGTCCACAATGAAACAAATACAGAAAGATATTTCATCCCTAAAGGATACAGCCACCACTTTATTTATTTGTCAGAGAAAGAGAGAGAGAATGAGCAGGCACATGAAGGGGGTGGGGCAGAGGCAGAGGGAGAAGCAGACTCCCCGCTGAGCAAGCAGCCTGATGCAGGCCTCCATCCCAGGACTCTGGGATCATGACCCGAGCCGAAGGCAGACACTTAACAGACTGAGCTACCTAGGCACCCCCACAGCCACTGCTTTAATCTACCACATGATACATGCTGATACTCCAGTTGACAGTGGTCAACTATAAGTCTGTTTACAGAACCTGGCAATTTTATTAAGTGCTTAGAGGGCATGAGCATGTATTTTAGCACCTACCATCCACCAAGTCCTTCACATATGCTATCTCATTTAGCCCTCACAGCACTTGCCAGAGTTCAATTTGCATCTCCATTTTTCAGATGAGGAAACCAAGGCCCAGAATGACTAAGCAGCCTGCTTAGGGTGAAGGAGCCACTCTAAGGTTACATGTTTTTCTAACTGCAACGTCAAGCTCTTCCTTTTCCTCTGTACCTCTACCAAATACATCCTCAGAAGGAGTGGAGCAAACATTTGCTTAGGGAGTTTCTAGTGCTGATGAGCTTATTCAATGTCAAGAACATGAAGGCATTTGTAAAACCCTCCTCTCCCTTACCTGCAGGGTCGGGGTAAGGGGAGCCCCTTGGGATATGTTCTAGTGCACACGAAACACAGAGAGAGGAATGAAGCTATTGCTGCTGTACATGTAACATGGGCATCTCCCCAACACTATTATTTTGATAATAAAAATATATAACCATGACTCTGAGAAGCTTCCTATGGGACGATCTATATACATTTGTCAATATGAAGAAGTAGTTTTTAAAAGGAAATTCTAGTAAGTTATCTGATTAGCTAAACTTACTCACTCTGTTAGATTACCTTAATTCTGAGTAGAGGTGATGCCTTCTCCCAAATGATCCATGTTCAAAATTAAAGACCCCTCAAGAGACTATTTAGAATGCTCTATCAATGACTTTCATTAATTCAACTTTCTGAAAGCATTTACTGAACCCTGCATCCAGACCCTAAAGAGAACAGCCAATGAACAAACACTTGAGCAACCATAAAATTGTGCCTTCTAGGAGTCCTCAACTTGCTTTAGAAATAGGGGTTATCTCCGAGAACAGAGGCAGGAGAAGGAGAAAGGAGTGGGGATGTGATTGCTTTAGCTCTTTCTGTAACATTCTGTAACTTCTTTACAGAGAGGTATAGAGAAAATATGGCAAAAGTATAAAATCTAGGTAGTAAATACATCAATATTTTTGTGATTACAGTATTTTTAGCATATCCAAAATATTTTGTAATTTACTAAGTTACAATGTAGCTTCAAAAACATATTTTACGTTATTAAGGACCACCCATCAAGGTTCTGTAGTCAGATACCCAAATTCATCTCCGGTTCCAAGCGCAAATTTAAAGTGATTTCTTCCATCATTCAATTCAAACATATGGAAAAGCTGCGTTTTATTTTTTTTTTTTAAGATTTTTTATTTATTTATTTGACACAGAGATAGTGAGAGCAGGAACACAAGCAGGGGGAGTGGGAGAGGGAGAAGCGGGCTTCCCGCCGAGCAGGGAGCCCGATGTGGGACTCGATGCCAGGACCCTGGGATCATGACCTGAGCCGAAGGCAGATGCTTAACGACTGAGCCACCCAGGCGCCCAAAGCTGCGTTTTAGGACAAAGAACTGGGCTCAGATCTCAACTCTGTGAACATACTAGCTCTGCTACCTTGGGCAAGTTATTTCCTAAAAAATGAGTTTGCCTGGCATCTGTAAAATGGGTATTCCCAATTGCAAAAGGGTAGCGTGAGGTTGGATCTGCCACAAAATGGGCATTCAGTGTTAGTGTTGCCATCCTACCCCTCCCACCCCAACTAGCAAAACATTTCGTCCACCAGAACCCTAAGAGGAAATCAGCTGCTCCTCCAGATAAGAGCTGAGGCATAAGGCTGGCAGAGGTCTTGGGGCAGGCAGAGAAGAACCATGCGGTTCATCCTGCCTTTGGGTTTGATCGCTACCACCCTTGCCGTGGCTCCTGTCCGCTTTGACAGGTAAGCCTCACCACCCTGCGTTCCAGTCTCTGTACAGAAAGAGGATGAAGGCATGCTTCTTTACAGTTCACATGTTTCATCTTTTTACATTCTTAAAGGGAGAAGGTGCTCCGCGTGAAGCCCCAGGATGAAAAACAAGCAAACATCATAAAGGACTTGGCCAAAACCAACCAGGTAAAGCACTTAGACCATTATTTTATCTTTTCTTTCTGTTCTCTAAAAGCTGCCTCTTATGAATTTTACTTTTAATGCACGCGGAGCTTCCAAAGACAAAGAAGGGGCAAGTGGCAGAAGCTACTTGGGTAAATCAGCCAATCGCCACTATAGGGCTTCCCTTGTTTTTGTTTATTTTTTTTCCCCAAATTACCACTCCTGTTTTCCCTCCCAAAAGCTTTGCAAACAACAGCTTTTTCTATGGGAAATTGTGAAATAAGGAAGTGGGCTTTCTTGACACCTTTCTGGGGGCCTCTTTCCCCTCCCTGCTAGTGCCTTGCCTGCTCCATTCTCCTCTCTCCCACCCAGATCTCCACCAGTGGCATAGTTTCTCTTAAAATTACAATAACATCAAGGTATTGGTTAACTGGTAACATCAAAGTAATGGTTTATAATACCAAGATGTGACCCTTCCCAAGAGTAGGTCCATTTTAAAAGGAAACTCTTGAAGTTTGATCACTCTTTTAAAACCCAGTGAGCTAATGTAATCATTTTATCATTTATTCAGCTGCTCCCATACACAAGGCACACTGTGTCAGCCACCTTATAGGTATCATATCAAACTCTCCAACAGATTTTCAGGGTGAGTGGCATAATTAAACCCACTTAAAACAAAAGAATCAAAGTTCCAAGACAGTAAATTAAATGACCAAGATGACACAGCAGACTTAAATCCAGAACTGAATCTAAGATTTATTCTAGTCACGCACCCCCGCATCACATCAAACTAATTGAAAGCTCTGCTCTTCTAATTTCCCAAATGTTTTTCAAATCCATGCTTTCCTCTTCATTCCCGTGCCACTGCCAAAATTATGTCTGCCCTACCTTGTGCCAGGACTATTTCAGTAGCCCCTTATCCAGGGTTCAGGTTCTAGTCCTGCCTCCCACAAAGCCAGGTCTGCACTACAGCCTGGCTGCTCTAAAGCCTGATGATCATATTCCTCCATGTGAAGGTTTTTAGTGACAGGCAGCCTGGTATGGAAAGAGCATGGTCTTCAAAGTTTCAAATACTAGCTCTAACTAGCTCTGTGGCCTTAGGCAAGTTACGTAACCTCTCTGGATCTGTTTCCTCCTCTGTAAAGTGAGCATAATAATCATACCTACTTCCTAAGGTTGTTATAAAGACTAAGTAAGCTAGTAATTGGGTGACGCTCAGAAGGAGGCCTGGCCGTAATAAGCACTGTAGAAGTGTTTTCTATTGGTATTGGAGTGACATTTGAAGTCCTTCATGATCTGCCGAGCTGCCAATCTCTACTGTCTCCCACTCGTCCAAACCTCTCTCTCACTGTTCAAGCTCCATGAGCACCAAAACGTCTTTAAATCACATTACATCTCTCATATGTCCAATTTATGCTGTAGCTTTCTGATCAAAATAAACCAATAAATATTGGTTGGCTCACAGCAGCCTCATATAAGCACATAACGGACTGACCCAGAGGTAGAGTGGGATTCAACTACAAAATACCCAGGTGGACTTACACATGTCTACAAGCTTGGAATGGTAGGTAGGAATTGAGCATTTCCTTCACATTTCCCAGGTTGGGGAACTACTTCATTTGATTTCACGATGGAGTATGATTTTGAAGAACAACAAGAATTGGAATCTTCTAAAAGTTATTTTAACCTGAATGCTATCCTTCTAGACCCATTCACCAAATTTCTGAAATGCTCAGCTAGAGGAAGAAAAAGGGAAGGGAATCAGCAGCTTTAAATGCCTGCAGGTCCCAGAGTTCATATCCATTTCACATTCTTTACAACACTCCAAATGGAGTCCTCTTAACCCTATACCTTAGGGAAAAGGACTAAAACTCAAGGAGTTTTAGTATCGCCCAAGGACATACTACTAGAAAAATAATAGGGCTGGAGATTATTATGCCTTCTGTTGGACACAAACCTTCCAGGAATTCCAGAGTTTACAGGGGAAACTGGTTTTGAGGCCTGACTCAGGGGCAGGGTGAGGGGAACCATATTTGTAATCTATATTCCCAATTAGAGACAGAGTCTATGGCTAAATGAATTGTGAAACAGCCCCAATCAACCCCAAGATGGTAGAAGCAAACAGATTAACTAAAAACTACTTTTTTTTTTGCATTTATAGATACTATCTATGTCCTGAAAGAGTGATCAGTACAAATGATCTCTCCCACTCCCTAATATTCAACAGTATATTTGCACACTCTCATAAGCTTATTGAGAGAAGGGTCCATACCTTAACTACATTGAACCCCAAATTCCTTTTGTAGTGTATGACACATGTGTTTCTTAAGAAATATGTGTTGGGTGAACAAATAACTGTGACTAACATTGAACTCATCTCCGCAGCTTGACTTCTGGTATCCAGATGCCATCCACCACGTAGCTGTCAATAGGACGACAGATTTCCGAGTTAGTGAAAAGGAATCCCAGTTCATCCAGTCTACCTTGGATCAAAATAAAATGCACTATGAGTAAGTCCTATGAAATATTCAAATGTGTTAGACACTCAAAGTTTGGAGTATCTTGAAATTGAGAGGGAAGTACTATTCTTTAATTGGGCCAAAAAAATGAAAGCTCTATGAGATAAACATTTACAGTTACTTTCGAATAGGCTATTGAGGCCTGCTTACAGGGGTGATGAGATCAAACTGAGCTACTCAACTCCATCTCTTTTTGTTCTGATCTGCAAGAAGGGCAATCACGCATGCTGCCCTCTCCAAAAATCAGCTCCTAGGAAGGACATTGTGCACTTGTGCAGGCAGGGATAATTTAGCCACACTCATCACCTCTGACAGATAATCACCACAGAGCTCAAGAACTACTGGTGGCTACTAGCACCAAGTTCTTGAGAATTTGAATTCTCCTGCTGCATAAAAGGAGACCCAAATAACTGTGCTCATCTTGAGTCAGAGATGTGGGAATATAAGATATATAATAAATAATTCTTTATGAAAGAAATTCTTCCTCAGAGAAAGCAAAAGCAATGCAATAGAGTAAGACTTAAATCCAACAGAAGAGAATTCTCAAATGGCCAAAGATGGAGAAATGAGTCATTGTGGTCCCACAGAGAAATAAGGGAAAATTAGAACTCACTGAGTACCAACCATGGGCCATGCACAGTCTGGGCCCTGGGGCAGTGAACAAGGGAGCCCAGTGATGAATATCACAAATCCACACATAACATAGAAAACAAAATGTGTTTGATGTACTGAGGGGTCCTGTTTTAACTCTACCACCCCTTGTCATTCCAGCAATACCCTTTACTGAGACCTTCACCATTCAAAACACTGCTAAGCACTAGTTCTTTCTTTCTGACTTGCTATTTCATGCCTCTGCTACCCAACATAGAGTGACAACTAAAAAAGCCTTCGTATTCTGCCTGAAACATATCATGTCATGTTGCAGAGCAGGATTTACTGCTGCTTGTCACGACTTGATTGTGTTCTTATTGCTACAATATCCTTTATAAATATAAACTCTATTGAAATTAAGGAAAGACAAATATAAGAGAAGTAAAAAAATTCTTATTCGTGACTTAATGGCTTAAAAAGTAGCAGGCTATTACTTGTGATTGTTGTTAATGATTGTCTTTGTTTTTGCTGTCATTTCAAGAGGGTTGTGAAACAAATGTAGAAATTAATAATTGAGGAGCACATATTCAAAATTAATTTCTATCAAGATTTAACCATTTCTAATTAATATATCAATATGTGCTTTTCTATGTTCTTACAAATTGTATTATTAAAATTAGAAAGACACTTTATAAATGGACCTCCAAGATCTCAGAAACTAGAGTGCATTAGAGATTCTCTACTTACACTAAGGTTCAGATGGTCTTGATTCTTTCACCTAAAAGAACTCACTCCTCCCCCTATATATCCTCTGGTGCCTGTGTCTCTTGATTCTCTTCACAGCCAGTCTTCTTAAATGTGTGCCTCAAGTATTTTACTCTTTATTTTACGTCATTAGTATAGACCTGACCCAAATTCCTGTGATCAACTAATTCTTACAAAGTATCCAGCCCAAGCTAAAATAAATTTTAGCTGGTCAATTTTGTTTAATTTGATCTGAACAGCAACAGAAAAATAAAGTATTAAGTTTTCCTTAATATCCTGGTAATGTAGACAAAAAGCTAGTTGCTTGACATGAGTGTGGACAATGGAATTAATCACTGTGACAGAAGATATCTAGGCAGGTGGCACCTCTCTCTCCTCTTTGGACCTCTAGGTCTCTCTTAGGCTGAAACAATTCTGACTCAAACAGAGGTGTAAATCCAGAACTTCACAAATACAGTGTGTTTTTCACTTTGTCTTATGCCAAAATACTTCCTTGTTACCTACATCAAGAACCAAAGTGTTAAAATACAAATAAAAATTAGTTTTATCTAATTAGGACATGATTTCTAGAAATTGGTCCAAATTAGCCACGTTGTGGGAAAGCCACGTAATTAGATAGTTACCTTCCTCAGAAATATAAATATGTAAAGTGATCTGTGCAGACAAGGACTATTTAAATCTTGTCTCCAAGTACTAATTATATAGATAATTTTATTTGCATATTAATTATATGTGTTACTTGGTGTCAGTCAGTAGTAGAAGAGTGTTCTAAGAACAGAAACATCTGGTGGACCCAGGCACCAGTCTGAACAAAACCACATTAAGAGGCTGGTTTGACACATTGATTTACTTAGACACCCTTCATTAGACACTACATATAAACCACTATTTAGTTTAAAGTATCTGTGTGTGACTTTTTTTTAATTTTTAGAAAATTAAATTACTAAGATTTGATTTTAAAGTAGCATGTTTGCTCCATTTTTATTTACTCTTTTACAAAATCATAAAAGACCAAGTCTGAAAAACAAATAACACCTACATACCAACAAACCTGAACAGACTGATGAATAAATGTCTAAAGAAAAGCACACCCAAGGGATGCCTGGGTGGCTCAGTTGGTTAGGTGACTGCCTTCACTCTGGTCATGATCCCGGGGTCCTGACATTGAGCTCCGCATCGGGCTCCCCCTGCTCTCTGGGGAGCCTGTTTCTCCCTATCCCTCTGCCTGCTGCTCCCCCTGCTTGTGCTCACTCGCTCTCCTTGTCAAATAAATAAAATCGAAAGAAAGAAAGAAAGAAAGAAAGAAAGAAAGAAAGAAAGAAAGAAAGAAAGAAAGAAAGAAAGAA